>NC_050184.1:2777031-2849531 GCF_008315115.2 Sander lucioperca | reverse complement strand
GTGTCAAACTCAAGGCCCTCGGGCCAAATCCGGCCCCTCGTAGATTTTGATCCGGCCCGCATATCAATTTAGGTTTACAAAACATTTCAGCCCACCTACTTTTTTTTCTCTCGCTTTTTCAAAGTTTTTGTCACTTTCTTCGAGCTTTTTGTTACTTTATCCGACGATTTTGGCGCTTTCTGTGATTTCTGTGATGTTTTTGTGCTTTTTTTTCTATGATGGCTACCAAACTTGATGACTTTTTTAGGGCTTTATGTCGACTGTCAACTGTAAGTGAGAAGACTAAATGAGACATGCAATCATAAGGTCAAAGATATTTGACTTTTTCAATTAAATAAAAGCATGTCAATAACTTCTACATGTCTGGCCCTTGATGTGATTCTCATTTCCATTGTGGCCTTTAGTGAAATTGAGTTTGACCCCCTGATCTAAATCCTTATGGAGACAATCAGTGGGATTTTTACTTCCAGAACCACACTGTTGAGCTCTATTATAAAATCAGTTAACAACTTCAGATATATATATATATATATATATATTTTTTTTTTAAGTCTTATGTTGATTGTATACCTTTCATTTCAGAACCATGCTATCAGGAATTTGTGGCAGGACTCCATCAGACATTAGAGTGAAGCTGAGGACTGAGCCACCTGGCAGAGGTTTACATTTCTCAAATGTTAGCCTTGCAGCAGCCAACCTAAATGTTATGTCCTCAGGATGTGCTTTGAGAGAAGATCCTCCAAGACTCGACTGAGTCTAGAAACTGCTGACAGCTGAGGGGAGTGACGGGTGAACTGAGTGCTGGATTTGGGACTGAGGTTTTCCCAACAAAACTCTCTGAACATTAAGCTTCCATTCCATAAATTCTCCTTTTCTTCCTCTAGTTAGTCTCGCATTGCCACAGCGCTGCGAAATAAGGCTTGGCTACACCACAGATGCATTCTGGGATAGGAGAAAAAAACGCTCTGGGTTGTTTTCATTTCTTTAAACCAATCACAATCGTCTTGGGCGGCGCTGAGCTCCGGACGCAGCAACGGTGGCTCTGCGGCTTAGTTTCTATATTATATCTGCTTTATTTTGAAGTGCTCATATTATGCTTTTTGGCTTTTTCCCTTTCCTTTATTGTGTTATATATCTTTTTTGTGCATGTTATAGGTTTACAAAGTGAAAAAGCCCAAAGTCCACCCCAAAGGGACTTACCATCTCCAACAGAAAACACTGTTCACAAACTGCTCCAAACAGCTCTATTGTAGTCCAGCCTTTACTTCAGAGACAAACGTGGACACTTTGGAACACACGTTATAATGCTCGCCTAGCTGCTAGCATGGCACGCCCTCATACTCTGCTTCTGACTGGCTAGTAGTCCTTACCTAGCTACTGTCAGGGCACGCTCTCATACTCTGCTTCTGACTGGCTAGTAGTCCTTACCTAGCTACTGTCAGGGCACGCCCTCATACTCTGCTTCTGACTGGCTAGTAGTCCTTACCTAGGTACTGTCAGGGCACGCCCTCATACTCTGCTTCTGACTGGCTAGTAGTCCTTACCTAGCTACTGAGCATGTGCGACTCCCAACAAAGATGTTACAGCAGTGAGAGGTCTCACTCTGTAGCTAAAACAGAGAGCTCAACACACAGGGTGAAAAGAGGAGCTGCAGCAATGTGCAGTACATCAATAATATGTTTTCTGAAAATTAAGAAAAACATGTTTTATATGTGATGTCATGGAGAAATGCTTTACTACCCACAATCCTAAGCGTAACAGTGACGTCTTTGATTGGTGGAGCTCGCTGTCACCATGGGAATGTTAACTGAACCTGCAAACAGCTATCAAGCTGCTTCCATTAAAGTCTGATAGTTTCTGTATAGTCTTGTACCTTTGCATTTTTTTTTTTCAATATGGTTTTTTTTTTTGTGCGCCGAATCAAGTTTTATTGTCACAATTCATCTTTTGGTTTGAAAAATTATGGCTTCAATTTTGTACAGTGGGAGGAATTGCACGGTTGGGAAAAAATAAAGTTTTGAACAAAGTTTGGCTACACAGAATGATTTTTTTGTGATCCACCTGTGAGTGGTGGACAAAAGTGTGACTTATGATAAAAAACTGAAATGGTGTTTAGAGACAAAGCATGTGAGCCGTGAAGCAGACTTTGGTCGTTCTCCGTTACAATTTATTTCCTTTTGAATACATTAAAAAGACAACTGGAGGAATAGGATACATTTGTATACAAAAAAATATTCCTCTTACATATAACCAATCCTTTAGGAGTTACTTGCATTTTCATAATTTGACATTTTTTTTCAATGTGTGTATACCACACTGACCTTTTGTTTGAAGCTGTGTGCAAATAATACAACATAAGCCAGTAGAATATCACGTAGTTAAAATAACATACAACAGGATACGAAGCAGAAAAAGAAAAAAGTTGCTCTGGCATACAGGTACACCGTACATTTTCAAATAAAATCTGGTATTTAAATAACGGGAGTGTCCAGTAACGGCTCAACAACAAAATATGGCTGGGTTAAACGTGCAGAGGCTTGATATACCACCATACTATTATGTCTTAAATGCTAAAATTCAGTATAATGTACAGCACTTATTCAATTCAATTTTATTTATAGTGTCAAATAATAACAGTCGTTATCTCAGGACACAGAGTAGGTCTAGACCACACTTCAGTTAGCCTAATAGCTGGTGTGATTTGCATTGAGAGATGATCTTATGGAAAGTACCCCATGCCAATCTCTAGGTATGGAGAAGGGTATGTGATGATGTGGGGGTATGGTGAAGGGTATGTGATGATGTGGGGGTATGGTGAAGGGTATGTGATGATGTGGGGTATGGTGAAGGGTATGTGATGATGTGGGGGTATGGTGAAGGGTATGTGATGATGTGGGGGTATGGTGAAGGGTATGTGATGATGTGGGGGTATGGTGAAGGGTATGTGATGATGTGGGGGTATGGTGAAGGGTATGTGATGATGTGGGGGTATGGTGAAGGGTATGTGATGATGTGGGGGTATGGTGAAGGGTATGTGATGATGTGGGGGTATGGTGAAGGGTATGTGATGATGTGGGGGTATGGTGAAGGGTATGTGATGATGTGGGGGTATGGTGAAGGGTATGTGATGATGTGGGGGTATGGTGAAGGGTATGTGATGATGTGGGGGTATGGTGAAGGGTATGTGATGATGTGGGGGTATGGTGAAGGGTATGTGATGATGTGGGGGTATGATGAAGGGTATGTGATGATGTGGGGGTATGGTGAAGGGTATGTGATGATGTGGGACTATTTTAATTCCAAAGGCCAAGGGAACTTTATCAGGATGCATAGTATCCTGGATCCATGAAATAACTGGCCTTTCAAAATAAAAGTCTGCCTGCCTCTATGTGAATTTAACATAGGGGTGTACTGACTTATGCCCCCTGTATTTTAAGGAAGAACATTTATTTATTTACGATACATTATTCATTCACAAAGAAAATTGGTGTCCTTAAAGGTTGGATTTTTCCTCATTTTTTTTAATTAAGGCATTAATATCACTTTCCAAAAGATGATTTTTTATTCCTCTTTTTAGTCAGCTTTAGCATGGGTGTCCTAATTTTTTCACGACTGTATCTCCGTGTGTACTTCATCCACAGCAGTCCCACCAATCAGTCCCAAAACGTCCCAGTTAGAGAGGAAATGACCTAAACATATTTTTTGTAAATCTTTACAATCATTCCCCGAAATTTGTATTTCTTTATCTTTTTTTTTTAATTTTATAATTTCGCGTGTAGCTTGCTAGCTCAAAGTTTGTTGTTTCCCGAAGTGAACAAAGTTTGAGAACGGCAACACACAGAGAGCGGAAGGGGACACTTCCTGCTAATTTTTCAAATTAAAAGCCTGCTGGTAACAAGAGGATATCCCGTGACCTGCTGGATGGTTTTAAATGTAAATCTGTGCATAAAGTGTTGCGTTTCATTGATGGTAGCTTAACAGTGACTGAAAATAATTAGGAACTGAAAACAGCATGTGTGTTTAAAAAGAGAATCTCTTTTGTTTAGTGAATCTGGAAATAGTGCTGTAGAAATGTACATTATACTGAATTTATCAAGACAACAGGGAAACATAAAGGCGTTGAGTTTATATTAACTGCAAATAAAAACAAGAGCAGATCAGAAAACAGGGAGGCTGCTTACTAGAACATGATAATGATACATAAAAGGTCTGGTTTTCTCTGTAGTCGAGGCAAATTAAGGCCCCGTTATTATTTTGCAGTTACGGTCTAGAGAATAATACAATTTTGGTCACCCTTTAATACCCAACTGTATACAGTGTGTTTGACAACCCAATCACATACAGTTTTCTGACATGAAAGCCAAGTTAAGCTTAACTTAAATCTTAATTTGTTAAGTGTTGCATCCACTATCAAGCTTGTATAAAAACACCCAAATAAGTTGGTCTCATTACCGTCACGTATTTACGCTCAAATGCTAATAATCAAAATCAGCTTTTTTAAAAGAATGGTAAAGTTGTATCAGGATCATAAAACAGAAACACAAGACCGTATAAAGTTAGCAGGGATGCACCGAATCCAGGATTCGGCTGAATATTGGGCTTTTTGACGGGGTTGGGTTTCTGCTGAACCTTAGAATTTTTTCCCAGCGAACCGAATCCTACGCTTGCACTACGCTGGTCGACGTAATGACGCCGCCGTTGATTACGGGAAGGTGTTTACGTAGGTGGAGCGTTCAATGCAGTAGGCTGTGAGGAAGTGGAAATGGAACTCGTGAGCAGAAAAAGTGTAGTTTGGCAGTACTTTCAGTCAAAAGAAGGCCATTCAAGTCCAGCTACATGTTCAATTTACAATGCTGATTTGTCTGGTGGTGGCGAGGACCCTAAACTATACACAACATCACCGCTGTTACAACATCTGGTATGAAACATCCGAAAGAATACGAGTTGTGCATGAAGGAATCTACAGACAGCAGCCAAAATGCAGCAACTTCAGGTACGGCAAAGGAAGGACAGTCCAGACGACCATTACCAACTTTGCTAACCCTACACTGAACAAACAGTGGCTATAAAAGGCTAATATTTTGGATATTGGCTAAGTCACCAAACATATTCTGATAAAAAAAAATTAAAAAAAAAATTTTCTTTGCATTGTTGCACTTTTATTGAAAGGTTTTTGGTCTGTACTTGGGGGTAGCCTACTATATGGGATTATAAATCTAAAAGGCTAATATTTTTAACTTGAGATAGGGTAAACATAGGCCTATGGTTATTGTCAAAATAGGTTTTCCCACTTGTCTTCCTAGCATAATGTTGCCTATTTTATTTTTTTAAATTTTTTTTTACAGTTAAAATAAAATAAAATGAAAAATACACTGCTGTGGACGTTGTTTACTTCGTTAATGTGTTTACTGTGTTCATGGACTGAGGATGGGAGGAGGATTCGGTATTCAGTTTCGGCAGAATCTTAACCAGTGGATTCGGTATTCGGCCGAACCCCAAAAATCTGGATTCGGTGCATCCCTAAAGGTTAGGTTGGTCTGTGTTTCCCCGGGGGGGGGGGGGGGGGATTAGAAGAAATACAGTCACACTTAGTTAGGTATACATCTGGAGTACACTGACGCACCGGATCTTTTCTGGGTCCTGTACTACGAAGCAGTGTTTGGTGTTAGCCAGTAGGGGTGTGCAAAAAAAAAATCGATACACATTCTTATCGCGATTCAAACTCTACAGATTCAAAATCAATTCACAGAATTCCAAGAATCGATTATTGTTTTTAAAATTGTATGTCTACTGCAATCACATGGGAAAAGTAACTACATTTACATACCGTGAATCGTTTTTTTGAATCGAGAATCGACTTTGAATCGAATCTTGAGCCTAAAAATCGACATTGAATCGAATCGGGACATTTTCTGACGGGTCCTGTACTACGGAGCAATGTTTGGGGTTAGCAACGCTGGTTCACTTTTTACCAGGATAAATCACCGTGGTAACTTATGCTGAACAGATAACCTGCTCCGGAGCGGGTTACTTTTCGAGAAAACCCAGAAAAAAAGCACAGCCTATTGACCAATCAAGTCTCTTGGAAAATGGGTTAACTATTCATAGAAGAGCTCGAGATCTTAAGAGGGCAGAGAGACATACTGTACACATTATGAGGGCTGCACCACGCGAGGAAAATATGGCATAAAGTTGCTGAATAATACGATAACGATATTACTTGCGATGAACAGATATTAAAGTGTACTCAGTTCTGCATTTCTGCTGCTTTCAGTATTCTGCTAAAATACAACAAATTGCTTGTTGAGTTTAAAAACAAATGAAAGGAAATCATTTCCAACACTTTTATTGAACAATTTGAATATTGAATTGAATATTAAAAGGCGCCACTTAAAAAAAAGAATGACATTGACATTTTAAACTGCAGTTTCCTGCTGATATTTGCTTTCAACTAACACAAAAAAATCTCTGAGCATCTTTCGCAACGAGTTTATTGCGCCAGTTGATATCGCAATGACGATAAAAAAACTATATATTGTGCAGCCCTACACATTATATTTACTATTTATAAAAGATGTAGATTCTGGTCGGAGGGACTGACCTATCTACAGTGTTTCCTCTATGTTGATTTTGTAGGCAAAATGGCAAAATTTCTGCTGCCACGGCATCAGAAATAGGGCCGACGCACAATGTAGTCGCGGTTGCCTTTTAAATGATCCTGCCGACATAATGCACCCCCCCGTTGGCTGCCGCTCACACTGCAATTTAACAACAAGTAGAACTATTCAGAGGTCATTGGACCCGTCCAGTTTAACTCCACATACTGTTGCGTTGATGTAGTTTATTGTCAAAACGTTCACTTTCTTCCGAGTCGACTATTAAACGAACGGCTCCACCAAAAACGTCACCGCGGTGGGTCTGTTCTAAACGGACAACGTTCAACTTGTTGCTGTTCGGACAGACCTGTCCCCACTGCTAAAAAAAAATCCTAAAGGAAACACTGTATCTGTGTCAGCTTGAGCGGAGCTAAATGAGGGACAGCCGGCTGAATTTCCGGCGGCACCTGAACAATCCCGGAGGTGGAACGTCCTGTATATAGACTAACACGGAGTTAACCGTCTTTCCTGCCTTTGGCAGCTGACGCTGTGTTGCTTTTTGCCTGGAGTACTGTATGTGTTTAACTCCGTACTTGTCTAATATTATAGTTTGCTCTTCGCTCCGCTTCCAGTAGACTAACTTGTCCGCGATTGGTCATATGCTGCAAACCCCGCCCCTTTTTATGTGAACATGCTCATGGCTCGATCGGGGAAACTCTGGGTTGACTTACCGGGGGTCACGTTCAATCTCAAAACAGTGTGCACCGTTTTGCAACAGTTTCTGTGTTAAAGGTGCCGTAGGTAGGATTGTGAAGATCCAGGACTTAGCTAAAAACATTTGAACATCGACAACTTCTCAGTCCCTCCCCCCCTTTCCGCTAAAGCCCAAAACGGTCTCCTAAGCCCCTCCCCCCACAAAGGACAATGAATGCGTGTGCATGAGCAGTGATTGACACGCAGTTAGACACCCCCCCTGGCCCTGATTGGTGCATCTGAACAGTTAGACACTCCCCTGGCCCTGATTGGTGCATCTGAACAGTTAGACACTCCCCTGGCCCTGATTGGTGCATCTGAACAGTTAGACACCCCCCCTGGCCCTGATTGGTGCATCTGAACAGTTAGACACTCCCCTGGCCCTGATTGGTGCATCTGAACAGGGAGCGGTGGATTTTTGTAAATCCCACTCCAGTCTGTAGGTGGTGCCAGAGGAGCTGGATTATTTTTTTTTTAATGACCTGCTTCATGTAGTTCTACTGGAACATAGGGTCAGTTTCAGCAGATATGACAGAAAGTTAGTTTTATAAGTCTTACCTACCGCACCTTTAAACGACATGTTTCCTCTGAACGGTGTGCAAGGGCTTTGAGTTATGTTGTCTCTCGTTTTGGTGGGTGTGTCTCTAGTTTACTGGCTGAGTCACAGGGGATACCCAATCAGCAGAGACGTGTCTGTACACTCGGAATAAAAAGGCACAGCGTTTGCGCACACACAAGTGTGTTCAATGTACCCCCATTTTAGTTAAAAAAAAAACGCGTTGCTATGTTTTGTCGGTGCTGAACGTGGCTCGGGTTGATAACCACCGTCATGTGACCGTTTAGCGTGATCGTGGATGTTAGGGGTTAGTGAAGCCAGATAAACCTAAAGATGTCCTGGATATGTTGAACTCGCTTCGTAGTACAGGCCTCAGGAGCAGGTCTCAACCCCAAACCATAGAGCTACGGTTTAGGTACAGACATTCAGAGAACTGGAAACCGTACGTACCCTCCCGCACTTTTAAAAGTATTAGTGAGAGAGATGTTTCGTTCACATTCTCTTCATAATTTCACGTCTGATGAATCCTGAACAAAAGATAACAGTACTTTTATTTGAAAGCTAAAAGCTATAACCTTGTACTTAAATGTATAAACTCCCTTTTCCCGTTGCATTTGACTTTCCTTTTTTTCCCCCTTTAGCCTGATTTGACTTTTCTCGCTCATCCCTGTAACGCGCCATACAGTTGTGCCCATATATATTTTTCTTGGCCTGGTTTTTGTTTGCCCCCGCCCCTCCCAATCCTGTGTGAGCTGACACTCTATAGCAGAAGGCAGCCGCCCTTCTTGCCTCGCCTCTTGGCCTGCAGCGCCGCCCTGGTGGCCATCTCAAACACCTCCCGCACGCCGTCCTTTGTCTTGGCCGAGCACTCCAAGTAACCGAAGGCGTTGATCCGGTGAGCCATGTCCCTCGCCTCGTCTGACTTCACCGGTTCCTGTTTGGATGAAAGTCCAAAGTCAAATATCTGTGCATTTGTAATTATTTTTGACATTCACTAATTGATACATTCTGTATTAGTGAATTAGATTTTTTTGTTTCTTTTTTTGAAAATAGTCATCTTTTAAAAGTATTGTATGTTATTTTAAAACATATTCTAAAAGTGCTCATATTATGCTTTTTGGCTTTTTCCCTTTCCTTTATTGTGTTATATATGTTTTTTTTGTAACCTTTACAGGTTTACAAAGTGAAAAAGCCCAAAGCCCACCCCAGATACTATATCATTCTCTGCTTCTGACTGGCTAGTAGTCCTTACCTAGGTACTGAGCATGTGCGACTCCCAACAAAGATGGAACAGCAGTGAGAGGTCTCACTCTGTAGCTAAAACAGAGAGCTCAACACACAGGGTGAAAAGAGGAGCTGCAGCAATGTGCAGTACAACAAAAATATGGTGTTTTCTGAAAATTAAACCATGTAAACCTATTCTGATATAACCTCTAAATACAATTATGAACCTGAAAATGAGCAAAATATGAGCACTTTAAAATATATTTTAAAAAGCAAATCGTCAATTTATGAATAAATGGATAATGAAAATAATCAGCTACAGTCCTACATAAATGATAAATATTACAGGAAAAGAGCCCCAAGATGGGAATTAAACTATAGTAAATGAAAGCTTAAGAAAATGTCCTTTTTTATCCATTTATATTTTTTTTACTCTGATGCAACAGTTCTGCAAGCAGTTGATCCTCCTTTGGTAGCATTAGCATGAGCTCGTGTGTGTACATAACTCCACAGGCTTGAAACAGCTGAATGAACTCCATGAAGTAAAAGGGCCTCGCTGACCTGTTTCATCTTCGCCAACTCTCGACGCGTGTGCTCATCATTCCGCAGGTCTTTCTTGTTCCCCACAAGAATGATGGGCACGTTGGGACAGAAATGCTTGACCTCAGGAGTCCACTTCTCTGGAATATTCTCTGCATCGGGCACAAGGTGGACGTGTTGAACATGGAGCAGACGCAAACACAACAGCCGTGTTCGAAACCGTTTCCTTTCACAGAAACCGTGCAGTGTCCAGTGTGTTCGCCATTTTGTAGTGGTGTTTCAATTCTCCGCGGTTAATTTCATTCACTGTATAGTCCACTATAAAATACCCACAATGCGCTGCTAATGTGAGTGTACATACCAAGGGGGTAAGCCTCTCTCCACAACGTGTACCTCCTACGGAGACATTTTGATGCTACCAAGCCATCACCTCCTGTTAGCATCCCATTGACTGCCATTCATTTTGACGTCACTTTGACAGAGAATAACTTTACATCTGAAGAGTTTAAAGACTCTATTTGTCCGTTGTTTATTTCTAAAGAAACACGACAATGTATAAAAGGCTCCATTACCTTGTACCTCACGTTATGGCTCCGTAGCAGACGTTTTTATAAAAATAGGCTAACGATTGGGTCATAACCACGAGACTTACTGTCTCATAGTAGAGGAATTACCGTATAGTACAGGAGAAGCTCTCAGGCAGTTTGGACTTCCATTAGTTGTTTAAGTTGAATTACTAATGTTAACTATCATTTTAGTGATCAATAATTAGCCTGTGTCTATGTTATCTCCTTACATATACCTACGCTCTCCGTCTCTGCTAGATTGGGAATGATTGAGATTTCTCTTGGCACAGCTACCAGAAGACTTCCAACTTTCAGACAGGTTGCTCACGTCACATCTACGTCTTCAAGCTCAGTTGGAGGCTGCTCAGTAACGCTCAGACATCACCGGGAAAGATCTTCTAATATCCTTCACTGGTCTCCGTCCAGAGACACGGGATCTGTTGGTCCATTTCTTTAACTGCGTATGGTATATACGATGTAGCCTACATTTTATTCCTGTATACCACAATGCAACGCGGTCGTGTTTTCCCGGAGGAGGAGAAGAAGAAGGAGAAGGACCCGCGAAAACTAAAAAAAGGAAGAATGGAGCGGGCTTTCGTGTCTAAACACTGGAAATTTAACATGCAACATATATAATATACAACCATTAACTATCCTCCTGAGTGCTCGCTTTGTTTCAGGGACGTATTAGAAGTATTTGTGTATCTGTTTGCTTACATAATGCTGTGCACGCCCGCCTCTGTCACACCAATAACCGACGCATCTCCTGACGCAGCGATGTTTTCAGTGATAGTGTACGAAATCTGGTTTGGTAATTTCCTATATAGTTCACTATTTAAAGGCATACTATGCAACTTTTCCAGCTTCGGTCCCTCTACAGGTTGTCTCACTGGAACTGCAGCTCGCAAGTATGCCTTTAATAAACACTATGTTGGGAATAGTGAGTGAGTGAATGAGGGAACGGTTTCGAACACAGCTACTGTTTGTGAAAAACAAAAATGACAAAGAGTAAAATCTCACCCAAACTGTCAGGGCTGTCGACGGAGAAACACATGAGGATGACATCTGTGTCTGGATAGGAGAGAGGCCTCAGTCGGTCGTAATCCTCCTGACCCGCTGTGTCCCACAGAGCCAGCTCCACCTGTAACAGGACTACATTACTACCAAGGACGTCACTATATACAGCAGTAGATCTTCATTAGGAATACATCTCCTGGGCTCAGGGGCATGCAAGTAAGAGGCTGTACACGTTCTGAATTTTGAGGCTAGTTTCAAAGATTATTCACTAGATTTTGACATCATGAAAGAGGGCAAGTCATGACGGACACTCCTGATTTGCATTATGAGGCATGGCTCTCTGATATATGCAAAGTAGGGCTGTCAAAATGAACGTGATAACGAGTTAATGCAAGTTAAAAAGTCAGAATCCTGAGATTTTGTTTTCATAATTCTGTCAGGAATAAAGGCTACATTAACATTTCTACATTTTGGTTTAAAAAAAGATTATCTTTTGCTACGTTTCCCCCTCTCATTCCCCCTGCTCTGGCGTTTCCCCCTCTCATTCCCCCTGCTCTGGCGTTTCTCCCTCTCATTCCCCCTGCTCTGGCGTTTCTCCCTCTCATTCCCCCTGCTCTGGCGTTTCTCCCTCTCATTCCCCCTGCTCTGGCGTTTCCCCCTCTCATTCCCCCTGCTCTGGCGTTTCCCCCTCTCATTCCCCCTGCTCTGGCGTTTCCCCCTCTCATTCCCCCTGCTCTGGCGTTTCCCCCTCTCATTCCCCCTGCTCTGGCGTTTCCCCCTCTCATTCCCCCTGCTCTGGCGTTTCCCCCTCTCATTCCTCCTGCTCTGGCGTTTCCCCCTCTCATTCCCCCTGCTCTGGTGTTTCCCCCTCTCATTCCCCCTGCTCTGGCGTTTCCCCCTCTCATTCCCCCTGCTCTGGCGTTTCCCCCTCTCATTCCTCCTGCTCTGGCGTTTCCCCCTCTCATTCCCCCTGCTCTGGTGTTTCCCCCTCTCATTCCCCCTGCTCTAGCGTTTCCCCCTCTCATTCCCCCTGCTCTGGCGTTTTCTCTCGCACGACAGCGGATCTGTGCGGAGTTTAGCATCACCCATGACGATTCTGATTGGTTTAAAGAAATGCCAATAAACCAGAGCACGTTTTCCTCCCATCCCGAATGCTGCGTGGAGTAGCCAGACCCTCCTTCAGCGCGCTTTGGAGGTCTTAGGGTCTGGCAAAGCAACACCAACCACAGAGTAACGTCAGACAATCTGCTTCCTGTTTACACCGGCACGCACATGACCAGTGTGTGTGTGTGTGAATGGTCATGTGATACGTGTTGTCAGACGTGTTAATGTGGACGGAGATTAGTTCTGCTACTGGAGCTAAAACTCTTGTGTGGATGGAGATCGTTTTTGTGTCTCAAAACACCGCTTCAAAATAAAAATGTAGTAGTGTAGACGCAGCCTCAGACTACACACTCCATGTCATGTAAGTAGGGCTGCACGATATGAGGAAAATGTCAAATTGCGATTATTTTGACTGATGTTGCGATTGCGATATGATTCACAAGATTGAAGGGAATGATCAAGTTTTTGGATTATCATTCTCATTTTCATTGAAACACAAATAAAAATGTACTATAGCCATGTAGTGTAATTTTTGCAAGAATCTGTACCAAACAAAGGTGTTTTCTGTAGTCTGTAGGATGGGATTTGTAGTCCCAGGACGTCTCTGCAGCACCACAATACTTCATTCAGAACGGTTTGACACATATTTTGCCTTTAACAAATATTGCGCCCCCTGCGATTTGGATATTACACTACTTCATATTGCGATTTTGATAAAATTGCGATTAATTGTGCAGCCCTATATGTAAGTGGATTACTGTAAATGTGGAGAAATAAAAACATACAATATTTGTCAGTATGATAAACAGCTTACCTGTTTACCATCCACCTCAATATCTGCCACGTAGTTTTCAAACACGGTGGGCACATAAACCTCAGGGAACTGATCTTTGCTGAACACTATGAGGAGACAGGTCTTGCCACAGGCTCCATCGCCGACTATCACTAGTTTCTTTCTGATTGCAGCCATCTGAAAATACAGAAGAAAATAAGACATTTACCAGAGGATCAGGGATGTTTACAGGCAAGTTCAGGCAGGTCAGAGATATAAATGACAGCTATGATTTACTTTTAACCAAAGTTAAGCTATTTGGTTTGTGGACAGCCCCAATCTTATAACTTATTATGGACAGCGGCAGTGGCGGTTCTAGACCATTTCAAATGGAGAGGCCAGGCTGGGGCCACATGCGATTTTAGGGGGAACCAAATATATTTAGCACCCTCCATAGGTTTGGTTCTACAAAAGACTAACGATACACATATAACAATTGACACCAGAATACCCATTCAGTGTTAACCTACATTTTATTTATCACTGCACATGAATAATATCCTCTCTTTGGGGACGAAAGTGGGTTTAAAAATGTATGAAAATATTTGCCACAGTTAAGGGGGGGGGGGGGGCAGAGGCTGAATATTTCAGGGGTACTGGCCACCCTTGCCACCCCCCCCCCCTCCCTGTTGACCCAAGTTAAAAAAGGCTCAACAGGAAGTGCTGGGGTGCATATTGAAATCATGGCTCACCCAAAATCTAATCGGCATGTTCTAGAGCTGGCTGATATGGAGAAAATCTAATATCACAATATTTACCAAATACCTCGATATCAATATTGTAGAGCTGATAATTGATGCTTTTACAACATATTGTACCGGCCGGCAGGATGCCCTTGTGTTGACTGTTCTGCACGGCAGTGCAAAGGATCATGGGACTAGGTTATTAACGGTTCCTGTCCTAGTTTAAGTGTGTAAATGACGTTCTGTTAGTATTTCCATTATGCATTTATGTTATCTAGCTTTTAGTCTTGATTTAGTGTTCATGTTTATTTGCATTTGGTGGGTTACCATGACTGAGACACTGGGGTAGGTTGATGACCTCTGTGTATCCAGTGTGTAGAGGATAAATAAACTTCCGTAGATTTCAATATCTCTGGCTCTTTGACTTCTTCCACGTAGCTCGCTACAGTATATACACAATGAGATTTTTGATAAATAATCATCAGTAATGTTGATACAATGACTAAGTGGGTAAAGGCAAAAATAGGACAGCTAGAACAGTCTGGTGAGTTCAGAAAATGACGTCACTTTACTGTAATGTAGCCTGAAAAACCAGGAAAAGACACTTATACGATAGTGAAGACATATTGCGATATTACGATATCTAAAATTTCAGACGATATCTAGCCTCATATATCGATAATATTGATATATTGTCCTAGCAAGTTCCAAAAATCACAAAAATAGGGTTGAGGCATTATTCTGTTTAGTTTGTGTTGTTGCAGTATTTCCTCTATGTTGGTTTTATAGTGGCGGCCCGCCATGGCAAAATTTCTGCCACCACGATTGTCAGAAATAGGGCTGTACAAAAAAAATGTAGCCTGACAAGCCAGACCCACATCCAGATGTTGGGTCTGGGAACTCACCATTGGCAGGGCTCAATCCGAGGGGCGGGATAAACGGTTGTCTTTCAAATTCCCTCTGCACGCAATAGGATAGCTCTACAACCAATCAGAGCAACGCTAGCTGTTAGATTCAACTTTTGCCGTATCCGGTCAGAAAAACTCTGAACTCATCTTCCTTTTTTAAGAATGATTTCTGTGCCGTTCTTGCCGTGAAGCTTAACTCCAAGTCTTCCAGGAGACCGCTGTTCCCAGCAGCAGCAGCCATAAGCCCCGCCCACCGACTCTATACACGATGTGATTGGCCTGACTAGAGTTTGGTTTTTCCAGCTCGCAAGCCAACGGAAAGTGCCTAGACCCCCCTGGCTGCAAATTAAATGTGCTGCCGCTAGGGTGTGTCTAGATTTCTAGGCTACAAAATATGTAGTCGCGGTTGCCTTTTAAATGATCCTGCCGCTCACACTGCAATTTAACAACAAGTAGAACTATTCAGAGGTCATTGGGCCCGTCCAGTTTAACTCCACATACTGTTGCGTTGATGTAGTTTATTGTCAAAACGTTCGCTTTCTTCCGAGTCGACTATTAAACGAACAGCTCCACCAAAAACGTCACCGCGGTGGGTCCATTCTGATTGGACAACGTTCAACTTGTCAGTTCTGTCGGCTCATCGTCCTGATATCACACATCTGGAAACACTAAAACGGTGAGTGAGTCAGTGTAATATTTCATTCTATACTTTGGGTTTTGGTTTCCCTTTGAAGAATTTCTTGTGAAAAATTCTGTTACTCCAGCATCCTCCTCTCAGCCACGATGGCCACCACCACTGACGACCGTGGCTGAGAGGAGGATGCTGTCCAGGCTTCAGTCCATCTTGGATAATGTCTCACACCCTCTCTACGACACACTGGCCCAGCTTCAGCAGAAGACTCCTCTTACCCAGATGCACCACAGGAAATCATTCCTGCCTGTGGTCATTAAACTTTACAACGCCTCCCTCGGAGAGTCAAACACCCCCTCTCTGTAATCTCTCTAACATAGACAATCATTTCTCTTTTTACTGCACTATTTGCACATTAACACTGTACATTTTGATCTTTTATATAGTATTACTGTATATTTGTTTTTAATATATATATGTTAAAGTCTGGATAATATATGTTGTTTGTATACCTAGAGTTGTAACAAAAATAATTTCCCCCTGGGATTATTAAAGTATTTCTGATTCTGATAAGTGCCCTATAGTTCCTCAAAAAAATACAGTTCAATCACAACTGAAAATATGCCTGCCCCCACTGCTAAAAAAAAGCCAATAGCAGTAAATTCATTGAACAAAACACATGACAATAAATCACAGTATATAACATGATGATTGACAGAATCACTCTCATTCCTTTTATCCAAATAACCTAAATCAACATGACATCTTGGTTAATTACAGTCATAGATATACATGTAAATATACCTATATATCTATCAGTTAGCATATGTTGATCAAAAAAAGATCTATCCATTGAACTGCTTAATGAAACTAGGCTGTTGTTGTAGCATCAACATTGTGCCAAAATAAGATTCAACCCAGATACAGATGTTTAGTGGATGGATCTCCTACTAATGGGCATTCATGTAATCTAACAGAAGTTGGCACGTTCTTCCGCTGTATTACAACTTCACTTCCTCACTGTTATTTACCTCTAATGTGAAGGCTTTTCTATCTGTCAACTTAACATATGGGGAATTACTTCACGTTACACATACCTTGCAATCCTAATGTTAGCTTAATCTTCATTAATATTCTTATTTGGCCTATGTTTTGTCACTGAATCAGTGGAGTATCGGCTAACTTTTAGCTAGCAGCAGTTTGCACCCCATCTAACGTTAAGGAAGCTAACTAATTAGCCTGCTAACTTCGCCTAGTTTTTCAGCTCGGACATTTGTAAATTTGTCAAGCTGGACATATCATATTTTAAGACCGCAATATATTGCTTGATTCAAGTACCTACCTTTGTATTATTCTGAGTAGCTAGTCCCGTAAACGTTATTTTACCGTTTTATTAGAGATCCTCGCCTTTCTTTAGTTTTCCTGTCGGAACTAACAGTCCCCGCCCCCTGACAGTGCCACGAAGCTTAAGCCCGCCCACACTACGTACTTTCAGCCAATGGGACACGGTGAAATCATGAGTGACTGGTAACTTAGCCAAACAATATAGCTAATACGTATGTTATACACAATCGTGTTGTTTTAGCCTAGATAAAGTTGTGAACATTATTATGTTTTATCCTCAGTTTGCGTTCAAACCTGTTGCTACTTGGCTTCCCAAGTAACATTACATATTCGTCCTTATATCCCAGTTTCTTTGTGAACATAAAAAAAAAGATATAACTTCTGGGTTGGACAGGTTTAAGGGTCCCCCACAGTATTTCCCCATGTTTTTGAGTCCAAGTGACTTATGGAAAGGACATTTGAAATGAGTCCAGTACTAAGCGAGACAAAAC
Source organism: Sander lucioperca (assembly GCF_008315115.2). NCBI lineage: Eukaryota > Metazoa > Chordata > Actinopteri > Perciformes > Percidae > Sander > Sander lucioperca. The sequence continues at coordinate 2,832,286 of NC_050184.1, read as the reverse complement.
AAGCTACAATGTAAGTTATTGAGCAATTACGCACCTCCAATTTACATCCACAAAAGTGCTGTTTTTGCCACTGACTGGCTCAGATTATTGTTCTAAGTGTCTGACAACATTATGGAAGGATTTCTAAGGAGGTTGACCTTTTCGTTAAAAAGTAAAATATTTTTTGTTTAACATGCCCCAAATCGCCGTTGCCAAACCAACCAGACTCTATTTAAATAAACAATACTTTTAGCATGCACAGAGCCAGCATACTTCCACATGTAAATGTGAGAATTAAGACTTCTGACCATGCATTCGTTTTGGCAACAGAGAATTTCAACATAATATTTTACATGGTGATCACGTGGTCAGGACAAAGGAAATTGACTTGTATGAGGTATGAGCATGGATGTATTGAATAAGTGCCAATAAGTCTTTTTTTTTTTTCCAATCGATAATCAGATAAATGATGACGTCTACCCACTCCGATACACTGGGTGGCAGTATGCTTGTGATCCGCCAATAAACACACAGATGAAGGAGAAGAATAGCCAATAAGCGGCGAGCTGATCACGGCTGATTATCATAGTTGTTAGCCATTGGCTGGTTCAAAAGGAAGACGATTTGAGCGCTAACGGCTTGTTCGTTTGTGTTGCTCTGGGAACAGACGTTTCGGTAAGCATTTCGACAAACTTTACTTATTATTTAGCAGTACATCGGTAATTGTTTCCCTATTTTCAAAGTTTACCTTTTACTAATGCAATAGCAACATTACTGTAGCAATACTTGATGTGTTAGCTACGTTAAGTTGATAAGTTTTACGTTAAAATTACATTAACGTGACGTTGCAGCTGAACGTTAGTTAGTTAGTTAGCTAGTTCTTCACATAGTCCGCTAGCTATATGAAGAAAATACGACTCCCAAACGTTACTCAGTAGTTTAACGGTGGCTTTCATTAACACAGCAATTTACATTTGATATATTTCTAATTCAGGGTTTGTCGTGTTTATGGTTTCTTGTTTAGGTGAGCTGTCGAATACCATATTTTGAGAATATGGACAATAGCGACTCCGGTGATAAGTCTCATCTCTACGAATTTGATGCCCCGTCCCACGTCGTCGACCTCGTAACGTTACAACTGGAGAATGCCGAAAGCGAAGATAATTGGTTTGGTAAGTCTAGCGTTACCGACAATATTTTAATTTGACTGGTATTTAGTTCATGTTGAAGTGTTAAACATTGGTTAACATTTGCTCATTCAGCCTGGCAGCTGAATGCTTAGCCTCAGGACAAATGGACAATGAGTTTGTGTTGTTTTAGCTAGAATATAGTCCGTTACTCTGAAGAGCAAAGTGGTTGTGTTTCAAAAAAGAGAGAACTAGTTAACGTACAGGAAGTGAGTGACTTTGCTGCGGCTCACAGACATTGTCCTGACCCACACACAGCCTGGGGGTCGCTGTTAGAAGAGGGCTTTTAAGATTTTAGAGAAGAATAATCGGTTTTAATGGCCGGAGTCGTGTGTGTGTGTGTGTGTGTGTGTGTGTGTGTGTGTGATTATGTTCTTGATTAATCGGTTAAACGTTACTTGTTTGGTCTTTAAAATGTCAGAAATAGACCTTTTTCACGGCAGACATGTTGACATGTCATAGTAGGAAAAGCACAGGTGTATTCAAATACCATTAATGATGGCTGCATTCCACTTAGGAGAGGTCCTGGTATGGTGCACGCTGACTCACTGAAACAGCTTACTGGGACACTTGATGGAATTGAGCCATCTTTAAGGTTATCAATTTCAGCTATGCTTTTCCTACTATGACAAGTCCAAATGTCTGCTGTGGATAAAGGTCCATTGGTAAAAGATGTTGATCGGTGTTTCCCAAAGCCTAAGATGACTTCCTCAAATGTCTTTTGTCCAAAACTCAGATATTCAGTTTACGGTCAGAGGAGAGAAGAAACTGGAACGCTTCACATTTGGCAAGCTGCAAGATGATTGTTACACTTGTCTCATAAAAACTTATCAAAATACATTAGTTGGCGATTTATTGAATAGTTGACAACTAATCGATAAATCTTTGCAGCTCTATGGACCTTTTTCACAGCAGACATTTGGACTTGTCACAGTAGGAAAAGCACAGCTGACATTGATAACCTTAAAGATGGCTCAATTCCATCAAGTGTCCCAGTAAGCTATTTCAGGGAGTCAGCATGCACAATCCCAGGACCTCTCATCATTAATGAGTTTAGGATACACTTGCGCTTTTCCTACTGTGACACTTCAACATGTCTGCCGTGAAAAAGGTCTATTGTAAACAGTAAGACAATGGTGGAATGAATTAAAAATATATGCAAAGGAGTTACATGTACACTTGTGACACAAGTAAAGAGTTTAAAAGTAGAAAAAGGTAGCGCACAATCAAAACAAATGATGCTTGTAGTGCATTTCTTGAACTTAAAAAAACAAACAAATCAACAGTGGAACATTTTAAACTGAAGTTTCCCTTCCTACTTTTCCTGTTTGACCTGTTTTTTAAAGTTTTTTTTAATTAATCTTCAGAGCACAAGACAATAAGTGTTTACTTGCAAAAAGTTACGTGCAAAGTAACTGTTTTTGCACAGCCCTAGGTTGACCCGCTTCATGGTGTTGGTCTGAATGGGGTCTTACTGTTTAGTTTAGTTGACATTAGAGGGATGGGGGTCGGGGGGGCATAAAGGGCCATAATGTATCTGGATGGAAGGCCACAAGCCATAAAATGTTTGAAGAATTCCATAGTTCTTGTAATTCTTCACAGATAAAAACTTGCAAATTTAATAGGGAAGTTTACCTACAAGCACTGTGCTTTACATTACTGTAAAATTCGGATTAATTACTTTTTTAGCTCCACAAAATGTGTTTTTGTTATTACTGTTCAGATTTTACAGCACTTTCAAAATATGAGGAGAATAAGCATGAGCGTGTCAAATTCCATGGCGGGCCACAACAAAGGGAGCATGGGCCGAACTTGGTCCGCAGGCCCCAAATTGGGTGGCCTTGGATTAGAGTAGCCAATATTTAGGTTGAATTAACCATGAAATTTGTAAGAGTCCATTTTCTTGATCTTTGACTGTTATGTGCAGAACAACAGAGCGCTGGAACGGACGGCCACCTTAAAACTCCGAGGTCTAACCAGTCCTTCAGGAGAAGCCATGCGTCCGACCTGCCTCGAGCCATCGTAGCCCCGCAAGTCAAGACAGACGGGGACTCTGGTTTGTCATTTTATCATAGCTATTTACTAAAGATGCACTTTTTGTTCATATTTATTAAAAAAAAAAAAAAAAACTTAGTTACTCGGGGAATTGGAGAATAAAATGCTCTCCCCACTGTAGTCTTTAAGGTGGGTCTGTAAAGTAGCTTGCTCCTTCTGCAGACAGCAGCTGTAGTCAACGTGGATTCACAGCCGTTAACAATGGCTTCCAGCGGGTCCCTAATGGATCATTGAATCAATGCTGCAGGTATAAATAAAGGAATTCATCTGCAAAGACAAATTCTAAAAATTAATGAACACCAGTTTGATTTAGATTTCCTGAATTGCACAACAATCATGATTTTAGTTTTTGCAAATGAACCCTTCAAACATGTAGGTGAAAGACTTTCAGACTGACTTCTTGTTCTCTCATTTATCACAGTTACCTTTACTTTGTTATATGTTGGCATTGGAAAGATTGCATTGTCTCCTTTTGTGTCTATACAGTACAAAGACTATTTAAAGCTGAGCTTTCTCTGTTATTCAGTGAATGATCCTCATAACGTGAACACATATGGACTCTTCAATATTTCAGCAGTTCCTGGGACGTCCACCTCTCAACCTTCAAACATAGTCACATCCTGGGGGGATGGGTCTCCTGCTCGGACTGGTGCACGGCAAAGGACTCAGGCCACTGCTTCTCAACTTCCTGCCCAACCACGCAGGTGAAGTCCTTGTGATGGCTGCTCTTGTACACATAAAAAATGGCTGCCACTCTGTCCGTTCTGCTGCAGTGATTTTTGTATGGGAATGGCCTTTCTATTTTATTTCTATGGTCTTTTCTGATGATTCTGGCACAGTAGCGTGGGTAATCTGTTGCCTTACACCATGTGACAGTCCACAAGCAGACGAGCTAAGTGTGCCCTCTTGTGTCAGTCCCATACACTCACTGTTAGACTGTCTGTTCTGTGTGCATACATGGATATTCCTGTTTTGTACTGCCTTTGGAATTGAGATTACAACTTATAATTTACCTATCAAGTCGAGTTGACTAGCTATGGGGAATATTTTTCAGCCTGTAAAGACGGTTGTATAATGTCTGTGGCTCAGTTGTCTTGGTTTTGAGGCTGGAAGACTTTCACAGGAAAAACATTTCAACTGTAGGGAGGGTCTAACAAAAGGTGCTATAGAGTTGTGTATCATGAGATGTGCAGAACCAAGTGCTTGAAGAATAAAGTGTATAAATGTTTCTCATTAATTTATTCATTTTAGGGGGGATGGGTCTCCTGCTCGGACTGGTGCACGGCGAAAGACCACTCGGGCCACTACTAAACTGCCTGCCCAACCACGCAGGTAACATCCTTGTGATGGCTGCTCTTGTACACATACAAAAATGGTTCAAACTGTTGAAGGAACAGTTTGTATGCCTTTTTGAAATATGTGATGGATGGTAGTGTTCTGATGTGATGGGGAATGTTATTCCAAATGTATGTATGAAAAGGATTTCTGACCATAGGTTTTGTTTTTTTGTATTGGGGGGGGAACTGGAATGATTGTCTGAGGCGTACAGGTCTCATATTGTGTGCAGCAAGTTTTGGAGAAGTGCTATCTTGAATCTGAAAATGAGATGTAATAGCGTGGCTGTTTATGTAGTTCTGGTGAGTCTGAGCGTGGGAGTGCAATGGTGAGACCACTTTTGGAAGATTACTGTGGCGTTTGATTGTAATTTCCTTAGTGGTTAGAGACCGATTGGAAGACAGTAGGACATTGTTAAACACAATTGCATGTAGGGAGCTTTCAGAAAAGGAAAGATATGATCTAATATTATACACACAGTTTCTGATTCAGCTTTTTTTTTTTTTTTTTTTTTGTTAGATTAGAAATGTGTTCCCGTTGTGTATGGTGTGAATCAAGTAGCACACCAAGATATTTTGTCGTCTTTGGGACGACAAGATCTTGGTTTGCAAAGGTGACACGGTGCCTGTGGCTCAGAGTTGTCTTGGTTTCGAGGCTGGAAGACGGTTTCACAGATAAGGGGAAAAAAAAAACGAAAGATTTAAACTATAGGGAGGGTTTAACAAAGGGTGCTATAGAGTTGTGTATCATGAGATGAGCTTGAAAAATAGTGTGTGTAAATGTGTCATTTATTCATTTTAGGGTTTCAAAGCGTAAAGAGATGACCGGCGGGCCAGCCTCCCCACCGCCAAAGAAACCCAAACCGTAAGTGTTGTAATATTGTCATTATTATGCAGTGAACGTTGTCTGCCTGGATTTTGCACAAGTATTACCATACTTGCGACGGCTTTATCAGCATTAGCTCTGACTCAGGGTGACCTGAACAAGCTGCAGGAGCAGCATTGCTGCGCTCGGTTTCCACCGCAGCTCAGGCCCTCCGTCAAACATGCAGAGGAGGGGACAGAAGCTCACCCTTGGGTGCTTTCAATCACCAAAATTTGGCACGGATTTAACTTGAATCGGTCGGTTCCATAAAACCCACTGAACAGAGACTATAAGTCCAGAATCAACAGTTTCTTTTTACACTTTTACAGAACGCTCGCACATGAGAGGCCCTGTCAAAGTTGTCACTTTATTACCTTTTTTGAAGTTTTCAACTGTGGTTGTTTCTTCCAGAACTCCTCCTACTGCCCGAAAATCCAGTAGTGTCCTCCGCAGCAAGAGGCAGTCCAATGCCAGGAATGCGCCCAAGACACAGGCGGTGGCAGCAGCAGCTTCCACTACTTCAAACGCAGAGTGAGTCTTCTAACAAGGCAACCAGTGTGTCTCAGCCTCCTCCTGGAACCTCCTGTCTTATGATTACTTAATCGAAAACCCTGAAGGGACTGGGAGATCTGCTAATGGCTGCAGGCACCTCTCCAAAACACATTTCTCGCTCACTGTTTGTACATCCCAGTCGAGAAATGAATTTCCCAATTTTATACGACCCATAATCTGCCGATGATGATGCAACGGCAAGATGGATATTGCTTGGTGAGCTCCTATTGAAGCAGCACTTGATGTGCTGCAGCAGTGGTGTTTTCCACTTAAGCGTGATTTTTATGGTTCTGCGGAGGCTCCACGCAGAGCTTTCTCCGTAGCCTACGTAAGTGGCCTGAAGTTTATACTTCTGCGTCAATCTCTTTTTAAGAGAATAGCAGGGCCAGCATGTGTGTTTGTGTGTAGAGCAAGTGAGAGTTACGGTGATTATCTTCAGAGTGAGTAGTGACTCTAGAGTCATAGTGAGAGAAACAAAGTGTCTCCCCTGTTCTTTCTGAACACAGTGGGAAATCTGTATCAGGAAAAGTTGACCCTCTCCTTGATTTCATGTTTATGGCGAAGGAGAACCCAGACGTAGGTAGCCACAAGAGGCGCACATCAGGCTACGGCGTAGAGTCTGTGCCTCTACGTACGTTGCCACGGCGTAGATTTAATGCAGAAGCATAAATCGCGCTTAAGGGTCAGGTTATGCCAGAGAAGAACGTGTTTATACAACTTGTGATCCGTCCACATTAGACAGTGTTAATGGCTGTTTCTCCACTCTTTTTAATGAGTGATATGGAAAAGCAGGTTAGTGTATTTTTACTCATGAATAATGTGTTTTTTTTTTGGGGTTTTTTATATAAACAGGCCAAATAGCTCAGAAGAACAGGAGCTGGAGCGCATCAGGGTCCTCCAGAGTGAAGTAGCTCTGCATCGCAGGAAGAACGAGGCCAGCTACAAAGCTGCTCTGGCTGGCAGTGAGTAGACTTTACTGACTTTATGTGCGGCTGCAACAAGACAACTAGGGCTGTCATCGACTAAAGAAATTCTTATTCGACTAAGACCAAAGCGACCGATTAGTCGACTAATCGACTAAGAGGTGGCAGCCCTACAGACAACAGCCTTTTGTAAATGTGCTGGCTAACCAGCTGTTTACCATTTCATACCAAAGATTTGAAAGTTGTGCTTCAGGTTGACTCTACAACTTTTCAGTTCCTCCACCAAAGAAGATGGTGCTGTCTGCGACTGTGCCTAAAGAATTCCACTTCAATGCAAACACCCGCGCTAAGGCCACAGCTTCATCCAGTGCAGCCCACAAGGATGTGGACTTTATCAGTCAGCTCCGCAAACCCTCCTCCCAAGTAAGCACTTCATAATGGTGACTCCTTTTCTTTCTTTTAAAGTTATAGTGCAACCTGAATGGCCCAGCAGTCCAACCCAGAGCACTAATGGTTCACGTAAGACCTGTTAAATGTCAGTGGATCCTCTAAACCAGGGCTGTCAAACTCAATTTCACGAAGGGCCACACTGGGAATTACATGCTTATTGACATGCTTTTATTTAACAAAAGTCAATTAACTTTGTTATTGCATGTCTCATAGCTTTCTCCCATACAGTTTGGTCAACATAAAACCCTAAAAAAGTCAGCAAAATTTCTTGGCCATCGTAGAATTTGGCAAGTCATGAAAAACAAACATTACATTTTTAAAAGCAGCTGCCACCCAGCTGACTCACCACAACCTGTTTCACAGCCTGAATATTAAAAAACTCACTGCTTCTGCAGAGAATTCTAAGTCTCAAAGTCGGCAAATTTGTCAAATTCTGCACCGCTGTCGCATAATTACAGTATGAAAAACAGTTTCTTATTTTTTTTTTTTTGGTGTGGTGAGTTTGACACTGTGCTCTAAACGCAACAGACAGCTGGATAAATGCAGCTTCCCCTAAATGTCTTCAGCAAAACCCAAATGCTTATTGTTAGATGGAAACTACTAGTTTATAAAAACCTTGGCTTCCAGCACACATTCATAAGAGTAAAATCTTACTGAGGAAAAACAGGGTGTACCAGGGCTTTTTAGAGCACTCATTAGCATATCAGTGTCACGTTATAACCACAACTCTTTGTCTCTGGAGTTTCATACGTACGGGCAAACAAACATCAGTGCTAGCCCGCCAGGCAAAGTGGAAGGCCTGGCTCCGCTGCCGCTTCGTCTTCCGACTAGAGGCCAACCGAACTATCGGTATCTGCATTTATAATGGCCGATTTAAAAAAAAAAAAAAAATAATAAATAAATAAATAAATAAATAAAATACATTTATGACAAATGATTCTGATAATGGAATATTAATAAAATAAAAATGAAACACCCTTCAACCATGTTGTGTTGGTGTTAAGTAGTTTGTCCACCAGAGGGCGCGCTACAACCTCCCTGTTGGGGCTGAAGTTTATTTTTATACATTTTATCAGAACTTTAATATATTTTGATGTTCCTCTGTTCTGTTACAATAGAACTATTTTTAAACTGCATTATCATATTTTAGTGAGGACTCATAAATAACTACAAATAACTAATGTTAGGGAAATCTGTTTTTCTGGATTTTTAATTTTTTTTAAATGTGTATATCGGCCGATATCAGAATATCGGACTTTTGAATCATCAAATATTTGTATCGGCCTTAAAAATCCTTAATCGGTCGAGCTCTACTTCCGACCAGCCCCGTCCAAGGACCAGTGTCGATTATGGTCGCTGCTCCGCTATCAGTTCATTATTAACATTACATCACATTAAATACGCGGACAAAACATCACCGCTACTTGATTGAAAATTGGGGGAAAGATGATACGTTACGTCATTCAGATGAACGCACAGGTTTCTTCCCGACTGTCTGACTGTCCCAAACCTAGGAAAGTAATTCCAGACAACCAAAGTTGCACATGGACAACTTGACTCACAAGAAACCTACACTTTTTACAGTTGCACCCCTTTTCTTCCACTAGACCAAGGCTTCGAGAGGTGCCACAGTGCCCAAACCCTTCAACCTGTCGACGGGCAACAAGAGAGAGGCGGACGAGCCGGCTGCCTACGTGCCCATGGCTCAGCAGATAGAGCGCTACTATAAACGAACCCCTGACCGCTACCATCTGCGCAGCCGCAATACTCGAGACGGAGGTGTGCAGGATGTTTACATTTTGTTTTTAAAAGTTTATTTTTTCGGTGCCGTTGGGGCTTTAATACAACCCAGGGTTCTGTTTATTCTCAGGGCCGTCTGCAGTGAAGGGTGATAAGCTGAAGCTCACGCAGCCGCACACGCCACACCTGTTGACCCGCCAGAGGAGCCGGCCGACCAACGTTAAGAGCAGCGCTGAATTGGAGGAGGAAGAAGTGGAAAGACTTCACAAGTAACAACCTTTTTTTACTGTAGTGTTTAACCCTTGTGTTGTCTTCCCATCGACCGTGCAACTTTTTGTTTTTCTGGGTCAAAATTTAAACCATTTCTTTTTTTTCCCAACATTTTGATCATCTTTTTCAAAACTTGAGAGATTTTTGGCTTCACCGTTTGTACAGCGGGAGGACGAGGCATCTTTTTACAGTCTATGGTTTCAATCGCAGGTTTAAGTTCAATGCCCTGGAGCTGAACAAGAAGATTTTGGAGGGCGCAGAGTGCCTGAAGAGGCCCGCGGTGAAGGAACCCACCGTGCCTGAAGGCTTCGAGCTGCAGATTGATAAAAGGATCCACGAGAGACAGGCGACCAAGAAGCCTCAGGAAGGCGAAGAGAAGCCGCACACCTTTAAAGCCCAGGGTCTGCCCATAAAGATCCTGGAGGGAGTAGTGGTGAGTTTAAATCATGTGCAGCCGTTAAAGGGTATTTCCGTGTGAATGTAGTGTACAGTAAAGGGTGTAAATCACAAGTTTTATCGTGACGCAAATAGGATATTGATTCTTTTGGATGATATCAGTCTGACAAATACGATTTCAATTCAGTGGCCTGCGATCGTTATGAGACGACATCATGCCCATTAACACAATCAGTTACATTTATATCAACTCAGAAAAAGCATGATTTGGCAATTTATTACTGAGCTCTTCCAGACATTTAAATGTGTAAACTTTTTATTTTCAACATACAGACACTACAGCTCAATATACACACAAGCAACAAAAGATGTGATGTGGAGATGCAAAAAAAAGGGGCTTAATCTGGGCTCTCTCCAATTAGGGTTTCACAATATTGATAAAATGTGATATTGTGATATCATTAATTTTGATATTTTTAAACATATGTAAAGTTACAGAAAAACACAAAGTAGATTCATAACAAATTAAACAAGTTTTCTTACAACACAAGGTTTATTTCATATATTGGACCGGTCCAACATGAATAAATAAGGACCATGTCTACAGAACAGGACATGTTCTACTGGTTGGACAGTATAAAATAAATAGAACAGGACACAACTTTTCTTTCTCTTCTGAGTCGTTTTATTTCTTCACTCACACTGTCACTCTGAAATATGCACACATGTGGTACGCTCCTGGGTTTGTCACGTAGTGGCCCCGTGTGCTGACTTGCACTAACGTGCAAGTGGCACGGTAACTGGCCAATGAAATGATCATTACAGCGTTTCAAGCTAAGCCACACAGCCGACGGACGGAACGCAGCGCTCCACAAAATATTGCATACTTATTGCGAGACTTTCGATATAATATTGCGATAACGATATTGAGTCGATATATCTTGCACCCCTATCTCCAATACATTACTCGGAAGGAGAGAGGGCTTAAAAACTAAACTAAAATTGCACGCAATATCAAGTCAGAATAAATGGGAACGGTTAAATATTAGGCGTTACATGGGTTGTTTACAAGACATCCCATAGGCATAACATAGCACAGACAAACACCTTAACCACTTTCTTAAATTGTTTAAGTATTGGCTTTGAAAAGTCTGGTAAAGCTTTCTTATCACTGAACCTCCGTAGGTTAAACCAAACTGTAGTTGAGATGTTCAACAGATGGGGCTGAGTTTGTAATTATTTTGAGTGGCATAATGGTGAAGTGGCTGGTAACTCTGAATAAATATAAAGTGTACCTTTCAAAATAAAGGCGCGTCTTTAAGATATGTATCAATATTTTCACTTTGAATGGATGAAATTGGATGAATGATCATTGAATTGATCCAACTCTATGTACCGTTACACTGCTCGCATACCAAGGATTTCCTTCTCCAAACAGGGATTGCCGGAGAAGAAAGTTGTGAACCCCACCGTGCCGGAGTCTCCGGCCTTCCTCCTGAAGAAGAGGGTTCGTAAGAACGCCGAGGTTGAGGAGGTAAGCGCACATCGGTCTGTCTTTTTAACACAAAGCTGCTCAGCTCCTTTTTTTTTTCTTTTTTTTTTTTCCCCCCCCCTCACTCCCTTCACACACATTCAGTGCGTTTACATGCACAGCAGGAACGGCGTATGGTGAATAACTACTGCCAGTTCTCCCCGTATACGTCAGCGGGGAAGAATGACGGAGTAACTCTACCTCCGGTACAGTAGGCCGCGCTCTGCCAACGCACAACCTGCTTTTTCTTCCGGTTGACCCATGTTGTCAACATTGCACCCATCAGCCTTTCAATTAGTAAAATTGAACAACTTAATGTGTCATTAACACATTCTCGCCACAGCGTAGGAACGCACAGTGTTCACCCCTACGACTGACATCTTGTTTGACTCATATCAGTAACATGATATATAATGGAGATGGCACGCACTATAATACCCCGGTTACTGAAGGACTTCTCTACCTCTATAACCAGCGTTATTAGAGGTACAGTGTTTACGTGGCGTTTGAGAAATCGGGTGTTGCCTTAACCCGACTATAATCTGTTTTTAAAAACTGCTGTTAAACGCACTGACTTTTCTTCGACTTGAGGTAACCAACCCCTCCTCTTTTGGCCAGGTAAAGCAGCCCTCTCCCATCAAGGTCCCCCCAGTGCCTCATTTCGGGCTCCCCTTCCAGCCCCAGCTGCAGGAGAACCACCACGTGGAAGTCTGTCCGTTCTCCTTTGAGGAGCGAGATCAACAGAGGAGGGCTCTGAAGGAGAAGAGGCTGGAGGAGCAGAGAAACGAAGAGGTGGGAGTCTATAACAGAACCAGTGTCCATACAGCAGGGGTCTTGAACCTTGTTTAAGCCTAGGACCCCTTAACTAAGAGATGGAGCAGGGACCCCCTACCACATGTTGTATAAAATTAAGTTGGGCCTACAGTAACATGCAGGGCGGCCTAAAGCCTTCGTACATAGAACAGTAAGGTTTTTAAAATAGCCTTAACTGTTGGCATGATTTTAAAAATGTTTTTCATTTTAAAACTATCTGTGGATGGCTGTTAGTGACTACCTAGAGGCCTCAGTGTGGATTTATATTTGCTAATATGTTGATTCATGTTAAGACTTGAAAAAAAAATTACTTTAATTTTCTTAAATTAACCCTGCGTTGACTCTTTGGCAGTGCTGGAAGAAATACTCAACTTTGATTTAAGTAAAACTTAAAAAAACAACCTAACTGCATTCAAATGTTCACTTGAACTATATTTCCTATAAAATGAAATGCCTTTCTCTTGTTTTCCTTTTCCAGGTTCCACACTTCAAGGCCCAGCCCCTGCCGCACTTCGACACGGTCGTCCTCCCCGAGAAGAAGAAGGTGGAGGCCACCAAGCCCGAGCCCTTCAGACTGCTGCTGGATGAGCGGGGGGCTGTGAAGAGCAGTCGCTGGGAACAGATGGTACGACCCACACACTCTGCCCCCGCACGCAGACTCTCAATCAACTTTACCTCGTCTAAACTCCAACATGACCGCTGTGCTTTCTTTATTTGCAGGTTAAAGAAGAGCAGAAGCGAGAGGAAGGGGCAGTATTTAAAGCCAGACCCAACACGGTCACTCATAAAGAGCCTTTCCAGCCCAAAAAGGAGGCCCGGGCTCCAGTGGGTAAGCTGTGAGCTGCACCGCCAATCACTGACCCCGACCTGTGGAGTCAGACACACTGACGTGCTTTGATATGGTCGGATTACTTTTTACTTGTCAACTTTTCACATTGTACATCTGCAGGAGAGGACTAAAACTAGGGCAAGAGCAAAAAGGATAGGTAGTAAATACAATAAGCAATAATCATGGACATGGTTATGCAAAATCCAGTCCTTCCAGAAAAATGCAGAGTTTTTTTGTGATTGAGGGCAAAATCCTTGATTATGCGGCACGTTTTCTTAAAAAATGCGATGGAATATTTATGCGATGAAATTGCGGGAACTTGCAAAAACTGGTTTCATCGTGGCTTCATCGCGGGGTTTGCAGCTTTTCGATGTTCAGGTTGCGTAATTACGTCACTTCATAACGTTCCCATGGCAACGGGAAAACGGCTGCTCTTGTGTGAAGTAAACGCAACATTTTTCAACTTTCTGCTAAGAAAAGTGACTTTTTTGCAACAAAAATGCAGGGATTATGAAATCATGCAAGCCCCGCATATTTTGCGCGGAAATCGGCAATTTATGTGGCGAAAGTGCGGCGTATTTGGAAAAAATGCGGCCCCCGCATAAATATGCGGACTTTGGCTGATTATGCGTTGAATTATGCGATCGCATAATTGCGTTTTTCTGGAGGGACTGAAAATCAAAGCTGTGTATACACATCATATAGGTACACATCACAGAGCTCTCTCTTCGCCATGTAAACGGACCATTTCCCCCATTCTGTTTTCTCTCTCCCAGCTCTTTTTGGAGCCGTATAGAAAAAGTCATCTGTTTGAGTATGTGTAGTTCTGATATAAGTTTAACACTGCTAATCAAAAACGTGCACAACTGACTGGCTGACAGCTCAGACACACAGTAGTTCCAGTAAATAGTTGATCCCACCCTCTGTATACCGTCTCATGACCCCGGTCAAACCTCCTGAAGGCTGCGTCAACGTGTGTTCCTGTTGCCCGGAGGAATACGGCAGAGTACCAACATTTGATTAATTTTAGGCACCAGGCGAACTGCCTTCACAGTATTGAAAAATGCCTCGTCATTTAATACCAAAGGAGTAAATCTCATTAGGGTCGGGAGCCAATAAGCACGCAGCGTGCTTCTACCAAGATCTAATAATGTTGCTGATTGGCCGTCTGCCATTACACGATGTAGCAGAATTTCCAGAAACGCCACGTTGTTATGAGACTAAAGGGGAAGCTTAGACAACATCAACAAGGTTCAGCTAAACCAATGCCTCCAGCCTGAGTTTAAATCCTCCTTCAGGAGATGGAGACGGGAACTTAGAGTTGGGACGACGCTGCACAATAACACATCCTGCTTAAATGTCTCGTCAGCTGAGTGCTCATTAAATGCTCACGTACAAGTCATCAAGGTCTCCCGATCCTTCTTCACGTACGTATGTGATTGACTTGTGCTGCTCCTTAACAGACGTAGAGGCAGGCAGGAGAAACTCTACGTTATGCACGGCGACGGGGCGCACGTGTGCGTCACATAGATGTTAGAGCTTTAATAAAAAACAATTGTACCACAATGTTGTATAAAGTGGATTTTATAAGATGAGTATTGGAACAAAGTGTGGTTCAGGAACCGGTATAGCAGACTCTGTATCAAAGGTTTTGACCACTACGCTGCTCCTACTAAAGAATGACTTGCTCCTCAGCTGTGGAGGCCTTTGAGCTGTCGACGGAGCGGCGGGCGCACGAGCGGCAGGAGTTTGAGCGGCTGGCCAATGAGAAGGAGGCGTTCAGGATGCGCATGGAGGAGAAGCAGAGACAAGAGGAGGAGCAGAGGCAGAAAGAGGAGCTCGCCAGGCTGCGGCAAGAACAGGTGACTGCACAACACGTTATTTAGAAGATTACTGACTCAGAGTGAGGCTATGTTTACACTGCTACGTTTTGGTTTTTTAAGCCAAGTGTTTTTAGCTCCAGTAGAAGAACTAATCTCCGTTTAAACTAACACGCCCAAACCAAAATATCTCATCAACATTCTGGTATACTGGGCATTAACAGGAGGCAGCGTGGAGAATCCTCCCACTGCTGCTAGCTGCCATGGTAACGTTAGACAAGTCTCAGAGACAGAGACGTCGTGACCCGATCAGACGGCAAAACTTTGGCGTCAGTGTCTCCAAAGGTCTCCGTTTGAGGACGTTGAGACTGAAACACAACCCCGCAGACTACCAACCAAACGGGGTCAGAAGAGTTTTTAAATGTCTCCGGTTTAGGGGCTCGAAACGCCAGAGCAGGGGGAATGAGAGGGGGAAACGCCAGAGCAGGGGCAATGAGAGGGGGAAACGCCAGAGCAGGGGCAATGAGAGGGGGAAACGCCAGAGCAGGGGCAATGAGAGGGGGAAACGCCAGAGCAGGGGCAATGAGAGGGGGAAACGCCAGAGCAGGGGCAATGAGAGGGGGAAACGCCAGAGCAGGGGGAATGAGAGGGGGAAACGCCAGAGCAGGGGGAATGAGAGGGGGAAATGTAGCAAAAGATGTTTTTAAACCAAAACATAGCGATGTAAATGTAGCCTGAGAATAGTGTTTCTCTGTAAAATGTCGAGACTTTGTGGAAACTGCAGCTTTGTAGTCCGGGTCAGGCTGTGGTCTGGGTCAGGCTGTGGTCTGGGTCAGGCTGTGGTCTGGGTCAGGCTGTGGTCTGGGTCAGGCTGTGGTCTGACGCAGCTTCTCTTTATCTCTGCAGGTTCACACTGCTCAACCCATCCGTCACTACAAACCTGTAGCCGTGAAGAAGAGTGAGGTTCCTCTAACGGTCCCACAGTCTCCTAACTTTTCGGACCGCTTCCGCTTGTGATCAGCGGCTTTAATTTACAGAAATCTGCTTCTTTTACCACTTTGTTTTAAATGTTTTCATCTTTCTAAAATGACTTTACATTTTTTAGATTGTTAGTCTGTAGAGTACTGGATGTAAAGTTGTTAATGTGTATTTGAAATGCCCAAAGCTCTGTTCTGTCTATTCCATGTTGAGCTTTGGATCGTAACCACGTGCTGTACAGTATATTCTCTCCTTTTCTTTTTCTATCTTCATGACAAAAGCGCTTTACATTTGGTCTGTGATGTGCACACACTTTGAACCAGTTAACTCGCCAAGCCACCCCATATTCTCTTAACCAGTTTCTTTTTTTTTCCTTTTTTTTTTTACTCAATAAAATGTTACAAAATATTCCCAATGATTATGGACATTTATTATTTGATAGTCTGACAGAAGTTAACTTTGCAGTAATGGCAGTACATGGAAGTAGATCTGTAAACTTGGAAAACTCAACATTGTGTGGCGTAAATCCTTATTACTGGTTTATTATTTAGAAACTTTGAAACGGTTAATTGATTTGTGTAATTCTTGTTTGGGAATATGCAGCGATGGATTGCAGAGAAGGGATTTCATTTCCAGGTTCAGTTTGCAAGATCCTTTTTAAACTATGAATCATTTTTTTAAAACCTGAAAATGTTAAATGGCCTTAAAGCAACACTACGAATATTAATATTCTGAGCCTTAAGTCAATTATTTTTAGTGTGCAGATGTACCTGTATAGGCAAGGCAGCTTTATTAGTTTAGCACATTTCAGCAACATGGATGTTGGGATATCTGTAGGATCCTTTCCACCATGTTGTCAGACACTGAGAATAATCGGAGCCTGTCAGAGGTAAAGCCTCACTTTGGTGGGTGTAAACTGAAGTTGTGCAATTGCCCAATTTCTTGCATTGTAGCTTGTTTTAAAGATTGTTGTACCCATCAGTCCTTTCCTTTTTGAACAGATGTCCGTCCTCTTTCTTTGTGTTGGTGTTCTAACCTCTGGTGGATTTGTGAGGACTATGGTTAACTGCTCCTCAGATCTCTGCAGGGTAAATCCAGACAGCTAGCTAGACTATCTGTCCAATCTGAGTTTTCTGTTGCACGACTAAAACAACTTTTGAATGTACACACACCGGTGCTCTGTGCTGCGCTTAGTGCTGCCCAAGACGATTGTGATTGGTTTAAAGAAATGCTAATAAACCAGAGTTTTGTTTTTTTTTCCCCCTCCCAACCAAGAATGCTGTGTGGACTAGACAGACCCTCCTCCTCAGCGCTGTGGAGGAGGGTCTGGCAATGTGAGACTACATCAACAAAAACATGGGAAAATAGGATCCAGGTTGAGGGGGGGGGGGGGGAAAGCAAAGTTGCCCTTAACATCTCACTGTTATTGCATTTTGTTTCCATTTCTGAGGTGTATTTTAGATCAGTCTCACCATGCCAAATCTGGCCACAATGAGCATCTATTCTGGGATGGCTGGCCAGGCTTCATCCCAGCACTCGACATCAGGAGAGACTTTGAGTTAATGCACAGTTCACACACTCTTCAGTTCACAATTTTATTCAAGTTGTGATAGCTTGTAACAAGAAATTACAACGGTGTGTATTTAGTTCCACTTTACTAACAGCTGACCAAGTACAAGAAAAATTATGCTCAGATTCCAATATGAAATCTCACAAAAAGCTGTTATATTGCAAATGTAAAAAAAAAAAAAATCGGAGTGTGGCTTTTATGAAATAAAATATACACAATAAATAGAGGCTTTAAAGGCTTTGGAGTGTCTCAGTTCAAGAAAGAATTAGAAAAGAATTTCTTTGGATACACAAAGGCAAAGTTAGTGTAACTTACTGAACTAAAATTCAAGTTTTACACAAACGTTTCTAAGAAATGGAAGCTGAACTGATGATTTCCTGAGAGAAGTCCAGCTCGAGGCCCAACAGGATTTATGATCCGCACGACGCTCTCCAGACCAAACAGGAGCCCCGACGGCCGCACCAAAGTGGCTCCATGTGGAATGACGACAGCAGCTGTTGCTCAAGAAAATATTAAATGTAAAAAAACTTCTCCGCTGTAATACTGCTGGTTTCTTACAAATTCAATTTAAAACCTGATTAAGCATCAAGCACAAACCTGAAGTAGACAATGAAGTCTTTTCTTAAAGTGCTCATATTATGCTCATTTTCAGGTTCATAATTATATTTAGAGGTTATATCAGAATAGGTTTACATAGTTTAATTTTCTAAAAATACCATATTTTTGTTGTACTGCACATTGCTGCAGCTCCTCTTTTCACCCTGTGTGTTGAGCTCTCTGTTTTAGCTACAGAGTGAGACCTCTCACTTCTGTTCCATCTTTGTTGGGAGTCGCACATGCTCAGTACCTAGGTAAGGACTACTAGCCAGTCAGAAGCAGAATATGAGGGCGTGCCCTGACAGTAGCTAGGTAAGGACTACTAGCCAGTCAGAAGCAGAGTATGAGGGCGTGCCCTGACAGTACCTAGGTAAGGACTACTAGCCAGTCAGAAGCAGAATATGAGGGCGTGCCCTGACAGTACCTAGGTAAGGACTACTAGCCAGTCAGAAGCAGAGTATGAGGGCCCTGACAGTAGCTAGGTAAGGACTACTAGCCAGTCAGAAGCAGAGTATGAGGGCGTGCCCTGACAGTACCTAGGTAAGGACTACTAGCCAGTCAGAAGCAGAATATGAGGGCGTGCCCTGACAGTACCTAGGTAAGGACTACTAGCCAGTCAGAAGCAGAGTATGAGGGCCCTGACAGTAGCTAGGTAAGGACTACTAGCCAGTCAGAAGCAGAGTATGAGGGCGTGCCCTGACAGTAGCTAGGTAAGGACTACTAGCCAGTCAGGATTAAATAAAGTATCTTTTGAGCCTAGTTCTCTAACTTTGTAAAGACATGTTCATGTTAAAGGAGAAATCCGGCGCAAAATGAACCTAGGGGTTAATAACACGTGTACAGAGTCGACCGTTCTCTGGGAAATGTTTTCATGCTAATCTAATGTGACCAGTTTTAGCGTAAACCGCTAATTAGCTTATAATGCTAGTCGTCGGGGCACTGGTAAAGTAAAAAGAAATCACTTTAATTTTAGGCTTTTATTTTCACAGGACAGATGTAGACATGAAAGGGGAGAGATGTGCGCCCGCTCTACCAACTGAGCTAACCCGGCCACATAAATCTCTATTTCTACACCACTAACAAGGCTCAATAGCACCACACTTCCACGGTAGCATAATGAGGGTCCCTACATGTAAACCGAAGCATTGAGAACTTTGTAAGTGTACAGACAGTTTATTAAAAAGATAGTTTATGAAGACAGTACCGTTCACGTATACAGGCAGGCGCCATCTTGGGAAAACAGTCACGACCAGTCGAACAACGAATGCCGTGTAACCAGTAACCATTAACATAGCTCAAACACGTTATTAACACTAGGTTCATTTTTCGCCGGATTTGTCCTTTTTGTTCCATTATGTATCATGGGGCACTGATTCTCTACTGCTAATAGGTTGATGAAAATCATGAATTGTCTATAATTCTTTAGACAGAACCGATATCTTTTGGGGCTTTAAAAAAGAAAAGCAAATGAACTAATGAAAAGAGCGCCGGCCACCGCTCCAGATCAGAAGACGAGGCTGCGCTGGGATGCTGAAGGGTGCAGCCCGTGTGAGCGTCCTGTTTGGTCTGGACTCGCCGGTGATGTGACGCCATCTTCAGGGATCCACGAAGGACACGGCGATGTAGCGCACGCCGGCGGTGGTGGGCAGGCCTTCGTGGTAGTGGGTGAGGCGGCCCGGGTGCATGAGGCTCCAGCCTTTACGGGGAGCCTGGATGGAGCAGTCGTAGCGGAGGAACCTGCACCCTCCACCCTGCAGTCACAACACAACGCACATTATCACCTGACACCTTAAAACAAGTCCCTCCAGAAAAACGTGATTATGTGATCGCATAATTCAACGCATAATCAGCCAAAGTCCGCATATTTATGCGGGGGCCACATTTTTTTCAAATACGCCGCACTTTCGCCGCATAAATTGCCGATTTCCGCGCAAAATCTTAGCAGAAAGTTGAAAAATGTTGCGTGTACTTCACACAAGATCAGGCATTTTCCCCTGTTGCCATGGGAACGTTATGAAGTGACGTTATGAAGTGACGTAATTACGCGACGTGGACGTCATCGAAAAGCTGCAGACCCCGCGATGAAGCCACGATGAAACCAGAGTTTTTTGCAAGTTCCCGCAATTTCGTCGCATAAAATTGCATAAATGTCCCGCATATTCCATCGCATTTTTTAAGAAAACGTGACGCATAATCAAGGATTTTTGCCCAAAACAATCACAAAAAAACTCCACATTTTTCTGGAAGGACTGTTTAAAGGAACACGAGTTTCATCCCTCCAGTTTCAAAGTGGGTTTGACTTTTGGTGAATTTAACCAGTAAGGTGGTTTCACCAGCAAGCTAACTTGAAGGAAACTTTCCTTTTCCACCGCAGGAACTTCACAAAATGCAATGTCAGTTATATATATATATATATATATTAGTGCTGTCAAACGATTAAAATATTTAATCGCATTAATGTCATAGTTAACTCGCAATTAATCACAATTAAACGCTCAATTTTGTCTATTCTAAATCCTTGATTTCTTTTTGGTCCATTATTTTATCTCATTTTAATGCTCTTATCAACATGAAAGCCCAAACAAGTGTGTGCGGTGTGGTGTTGTAGTTTTTCTAACGTTACTAGTTGTTGCAACAGCATGTGAAAAAAACTACAAAGTTTGATAGGCCAAAAAGAACGTTAATCTCGCGATAAAAAAAATTGACACCGTTAAAATGGGTTTGCGTTAATGCCGTTAATAACGCGTTTAACTGACAGCACTAATATATATATATATATATATATAGTGTTACATTTGCTTAAGTGTCTTCTAGGTCTTAAATAATTTGGAACTGGTCTTTGTTCTCCTAGGTCCATGTAATGCCTCTAGTGCTCTTTTTTATTTTTTATTCCATGATGTTGTAGGTCCGTCGCTCGTCCAAATAGAAGTCCGCTGTATTACGACTAGAAATGAGACCAGCAGGCAACTTATTGCAGCCAATCAGCTTTCGTGTTATTGGCGCGAGTCTCTTTCGGATTGTACCACAGACAAACAGATTTTATTCTTCAGCTACGGGGACGTGCAACTTCAGCCATACTTGGCTGAACTGAAATTAGGCCTTAAATTTCATTCACAAAAGGTCTTAAAAAGGTCTTAAATTTGACTCTGTGAAACCTGCAGAAAATCTGATGTATGCAAGTTCCAGGTACTGGTAGGTTCAGACGTTCAGACCAGAAAATCTGATCTGGCGATTCGCCGCAGGCTTGTGCGGCGGTGAGAACAAAAATAGTGACCGTCGTTTATCTCCAGGTCAAAATTACCGTCAGCCTCTCGATGTTAAGAATACTTTCCATGAGGCCGTTTTTTGTTTTGTTTTTTTTTTTAGCTTTGACAAAGCGATCTATCATGTTTTCCCACACTCGCCAGTAAAAGGCTTCTTCTTTTCCCACTAGGCGTCTCTCTCTGACCACATACTAACGGCTGTCTGACTGTCTGTACGTGAAGAATCATACAGACGTTTGTAGCGGCGAAGCTGCTCGGCCAGACTTCCCAGCCGACCACGTTGAACCATAATCGGCTCTTCTTTTGTAACTCGGCGCGCGATGGAGTTACAAAAACTCACGAGGTGCACGACCACGCACTGCGGCAACGTGCGGAGTCTTGGCACGGGACACGACGCGACAGACCTGGTGACGTCATTTTATGGTTCGCGCTCCTCGCGCCGGGAAACCCGCAGCGACCATCAACCACGCTTTACAGGTTGTTGAGCTCCTGCAGTGGAAAAGGGGCCAAGAGTGTAAATCAGATCGGCTCCACCCGTCCAAATGTGTTCATTTGAACTGATTTTATTTAAATTACAGAGTATATGTGATTTCTAGAAAATGGCCTATAACGAGAAAAACCACCAGTGTTGTTAGAATAATTATCCACAATCAAATATTATTTATTCTGTACTTAAAAATGTACATCTTTTCAAAAATATTAGGTTAAATTCTCAAAAAGCCTTGTGGGAATTCTTACCCACTACATAACATATCATCACAACCGCTTCCCAAATGATAGACACTGTATTTAGCGGTTGTTTAAATCCATGTAGCATAAGTCCAGTTGATTGACGATGTAGGGAAACAACATGGAAGCAACGACTGAAAACGAGGCTCCGAGCTTTTCAGCTTCATGCAAAGAAGATAGAAATGACAAAGGTAGTAAAAAAAAGGACACAAATAGAAAGTTTGAAACACCGGGGGCGTAGATGTACATGCCAGAAATATGATGGCGTTCCGTTTCCAATGACGTGATTCTGATTTCAGCACCATACTTCATCAAACCTCTGAGCTTCTCTGTGTTCGTTTTCATTACTATGAAAGTACTTTGAAAGTATTTTCTAATGTCCCAGAACCCACTGAGAGTGAGTCTTGTGTTTGGATGTTTTAATCATCAAACTGTGTTTTTGTTCCAGCGCTCGGCACAGATCTGAGTCCGCCCGTCTGCGTTTATCGCCGGCTTTCTAAAGCTCTGTGCGCCGCTGTTTCCTGGAGAAGGCAGCGCTGTCTTTTTTTTTTACTTTTTTTAGTTAAGAAAATGTACCCGAATCCATGAACATGTAAAATAGTCCTGTAATCTTACGTTAGGTCTGCTGTATTAGTGCATTATGTATTAAAGGTGCTCTAAGCGATGTTGGGTGACGTCACTTCTTGTTGACGTTTCGAAGTATTTTCAAACAAAACGAGGCTAGCTCGCCCCTCCCTCCTCCTCATCCCGTCCCCTCCCTTCCGCACACTAACCCCCCAACCCCCACCCCCAAATTCTTGTTGATTATTGGCTGGAACTCTGTTTGTTATGTTTGGTGGTGCAGGTTGGCCAGTTTGTTTTGTTGTTTGTGGAGCCTGGGCTGTCTACAGAGACCACGTCTTTTTACAGTGTGTTCAGGGGCCAGGCAGCTAGCAGATAGTGAGGAGATGTTTTTTACAGTGTGTTCAGCGGACAGGCAGCTAGCAGATAGTGAGGAGATGTTTTTTTACAGTGTGTTCAGGGGACAGGCAGCTAGCAGATAGTGAGGAGATGTTTTTTACAGTGTGTTCAGGGGACAGGCAGCTAGCAGATAGTGAGGAGATGTTTGCTGTATGTGACAAAAAATGTTGTAGCCTAAAAAACGCGTGACATCGCTTAGAGCACCTTTAATATTAAGACCGTTATTGTAAAAAGAAAATCTGATACCCATACCGGTACCAATACTGTGACTTTTGGCGTTTTTCCATTACATAGTATCTGCTCGACTCAGCTCTACTCTACTTTTGGTTTTCCATTATGAAAAAAAGGGCTCACCAAAACGGACATAAAAGCATATTAACCTAAGCACTACTTTCTTCGATAAGAGTTTTATAAATTCCATTTTTAACAATAAGAAATTACAATATTTCATTTTCATTTCTTAACGGCACAAATCTTTGCATTTATTTTTCAGCTCCTACTACGTTAGACAGCCAATCAGCAGCATTCACAGATCTTGGTAGAAGCATGCTGCGTGCTTATTGGCTCACTGACGCTGACGAGATTTGCTCCTTAGGTATTGGTATTATTTGGTATTGAATGACGAGGCATTTTTCAATACTCGATACTAAGGAGGCAATTCGTTAGGTGCCTAAAATGTATTGAATCCGCCATCCAGCCCTAGTTATTATCAGCTGAATCTGTTTTCAGAGCGAAAGCAGTGCGGCTGCTCACATCAATGTAGTTATAGTTATCATTCTTGGTGTGAACGGGACTTTAATCTATAAGTTTGTTAGGCGTCGTCTAATATGCACAGTTGCTTGTGTAATGGGACTGTATGTTGGGTACATTTTGTTCTTACCAACTGTTCTTTTAAGATATAGTAACCGTGAGTTACCTGTTGGAAATGTAAGATTTCTACCAACCTCTAAACACACTCACCTGGTAATCAGGGCCCACTTGATTGAGCGCAATGTTAATAGTGAAAGTGGAGGCATCATGGTGCGGTCTCAAAGACGGCTGCTCGTCTGGCTTATATCTAACTACAAAGGCCAACTCAAACTGAGCCTGGAAACACACAGACAGAAAGGAGTCATGCAAGCATTCGCATAGAAACGGCTCATCTGGCTACAGACAGAGTGTTACTGTGTACACATGTACGCCCCGCACAGCTCCTGATCAATAAAGAAAAGCATCAGAATGGTTGCCGCTCCAGCATTCACGTCCAGAGATGGAGCAAAGAAGTAGAAAGAGAAGATCACCTGCATCATCATATCCTGGAGCTTCTATTAAAGAGTAACTTCGTATTTATTCAACCTGGACCCCTATTTTTTTTGTGTGTCTAAGTGACTGATGGGAACAACAATCTTTAAAATCGGTCCAGTATTAAGCGTGATCGCTGCAGTCGGTAGCAGCAAAACAAGCTACAATGTAACATTATTGGGCAATTGTGCACCTTAAATTTACGTCCACAAAAAGTTCTGGTTTTGCTGCTGACAGGCTCAGATTATTATTCTCAGTGTCTGACTACATTATGGAAAGGATCCCTACAGAGATAGACCTTTTAGTTAAAGAGTAAGATCCTTTTTGTTTAACATTAACAGCCCCGAAATCGCTATTGCCATACCCACCAGACTCCATGTAAATAAACAGTAATTTTATCATTGTTAAACACACTTCATTCAAAGTCAACAGAAACAAAATAAAACTATAAAAAGCCGTCTTGGTTCGTCTTTCCACTGTTCCAACAATCACCACTCTGGTTTGGTTGAAATATGGGATCCTTTCCATAATTTTGTCAGACACGTAGAATAATAATCTAAGCCTCTCAGCGGCAAAAACAGCACTTTTAGTGGACAAAATTTGCACATTGGCCTTTTATGATTACATTGCAGCCCGGTTCACGGCTGTCAGTTACAGCGTTCTCACTCGATGCTGGACCAATTTCAAAGATTTTTGTTCACATTAGTCACTTAGACACCAATGCATTGGTAAAATCCAGGTTGAAAAAAACCCCCGAAATTACCCTTTACCTGCCAGCTCCACCCCATTTACCTGGTAGTCAATGTCTTTGCTGTTGAGAGCTATGTTAATAGTGAATGTGGAGGCGTCATGGTGAGGGGCGAGCAGGGGCTGCTCGTCCGGTTTGTACCTCACCACAAAGTTCAGGGGAGAGGCACACTGATGAGAGAAGACATTTTAGTCAACAGAACACACAGGAACCAATGAGAGAGCTGTAACGGATGGTTACAGTCATTTTCAATTAGTCAACACATCATCTTATAGCCTATATTTTATAATAATGAGTCTGTTCCCGTTTGAATTTGCTGTTAAGGCAAACACAGCACTTCCTCCATGTTTACATGTTGTCTTGAAATTCAGTGTAATGTACCGTCACTTCCGCAGCACAACTTCCATCATTATCCATCGCTTCCATTTTGCCATTTGTTTGATCGTTGTTGAGATACTGTCAATCCAAACTTCCTGCACAGATGCTTCACATTTCCAGTGCCTCAAAGGGCATACATCTTCCCTTCCCTGATAGGGTTTTAATTTGAAAGCAGGACAGCACCGAATGTTTGGCAACCAAAATTATTTGGCTGAAAATAGCACCAAATAAGTGAAAAGAACGAATAAATTTAACCAAACAATGACATTTTTGATGAAGCGATCAAATAGCAACCAGCGTAGAGTGAGAGGCGCCATGCTTTATAAATGCAGCAATCATGTCGGCAGTGTGGAGGCATTTTAAAGTGTCCGAATAAGATCATACCTGCAAACTCAGAACGGCTGAAAAAGGTGACACATCTCTTTTTTATTTCTAATAATAATAATAATTAATTTTTATTTATTTAGTGCATCCCTAAATCTGCAGTAAGTATTGAGTACAGATAGGCGAAGTCCCTCCCCTTCCAGTGGACCGCCATGGGACCTTAACTCGGGAAAAATATGAACTTAGCGAACGAACGGAGAGAGACAAATTATTCTTTGATCTCTTTTGAATTGAGCCATGAATTACCCATTTGATGTTTGTCAGTTTAAAAGATAATTTTGCAAGTCCAGAAAGTCTCAGTTTATTGTCAAACTGTTGAAGTGTAAGACTGTGAAATGACTTAATTAGAAAGACTCCACACTTCAAAGTCGCATGGATGACGTCTCTCTGAAGCTACGATGTCTGTGTGTATCGTACCGGGGATGTAAGGTTGCTCACACGAGCAGAGGATCTCGCTCGTTCTTTTTCTTCTCTGCTGATAAAACTTCACTGGATAAAACACATCAGGTAAGATAACGTTACATGTGTTGTGGAACAGAGCTATGCTAGCTAGCTAGCAAGTTGAGCATCAAGCTAGGTGATGTAAATTGTGTGAGACGAGAGATGTAGTAATGTAACCACTGAGCGGTTTCACACTAAACTAAGTGGTCATGTGACAAACCTACGGCTAACTGAGATTTTCTTCAGTTGAAAAAATCTCTTTTAAACTGACAAACATCATATGTGTAATTAATGGCTCAATTCAAACGGGATCAAAAAATAATTTGCCTCTCCCCGTTCACAACCGTTCACATTTTTTTTGCGAATTAAGGACTCATGAGGTCCACCGGAAGGGGAGGGACTTCACCTCTCTATTGTTGACACTAGCTTAGCAATGATAAAACAAAATGCAAAGTGGAAGCGGATGGATAGAAGTAGTGAATGAACATGACTTTTTTGTTAAACTGATGGAATTAGTGTTGGGGAAATGTAAATTATGCTGAATGTGAGACAATGGGTACCATGTGAGCTATTCATTTCACACCTCAGTTTGTGTCCAACCTTTATTAGCAGCTGGCTTTTGTGCTTTTTTTTATTAGCATTTGCAGGGATGCACCGAATCCAGGATTCAGCTTCAGATTCGGCTGAATATTGGGCTTTTTGACGGGGTTCTGTTTCTGCCGAGCCTTAGAATTTTTTCCCACCGAACCGAACCCTACGCTTGCACTACGCGCGCTACGCTGGTCGACGTAATGACGGCGCCGTTGATTACGGGAAGGTGTTTACGTAGGTGGAGCGTTTAATGCAGTAGGCTGAGAGAAAGTGGAAATGGATCTCGTGAGCAGAAAAAGTGTAGTTTGGCAGTACTCTCAGTCAAAAGAAGGCCATTCAAGTCCAGCTACATGTTCAATTTACAATGCTGATTAGTCTGGTGGTGGCGAGGACCCTAAACTATACACAACATCACCGCTGTTACAACATCTGGTATGAAACATCTGGAAGAATACGAGTTGTGATGAAGGAATCTACAGACAGCAGCCAAAATGCAGCAACTTCAGGTACGGCAAAGGAAGGACAGTCACTGCTGAAAACTGGTGTTAACCAGACGACCATTACCAGCTTATTACACTGCTGTGGACGTTGTTTACTTCATTAATGTGTTTACTGTGTTAATGGACTGAGAATGGGAGGAGGATTCGGTATTCGGTTTCGGATTCGGCAGAACAGTGGATTCGGTATTCGGCCAAACCCCAAAAATCTGGATTCGGTGCATCCCTAATTTTTTGAGAACCACCACCGTGGTTGAACAGAGAAAAGCACCATCCACAAATTCCAACATTCATCTATCCATCCCATGAATCCATCATTTATCTAATTGAGAATCTAGAAGAAAAAGGTTAGCACAGTTTAACCTTACAGAGTAGCAAAGTGGGTTACAGTATTTTCTTTTAAAACATTAAAGGATAAGTTTTGCAATTTTCCAAGTCTGTCTTGAAAGTCGCCCGGTACCCATGTGTCTCCTGGGTAATTTATAACACTGCTAGTTTATGTTACTGACATCAATATCAAAGTGTCTCAGCATGAAGATATCAGTGTGTTTTTTACTTTTGTACTGATAGTTGGGAGTTTATTGACTGGCCAGACACCTGACATTGTCTATACCGAAAAGAAACAGGACCTTTGGATGCCCCAAATAACTCCTCCCACTTTGCTACTCTAATGGACTGCCAGGTGCACTCTGGGAATTACAGAACAAGCACTACTGTACAGCAACGTCCATTCTGCAACAAAGCTGCAGACAAAAAGTAGGATAAATGACAGCGTCAGTTCATAGCAAACATCATCCTTTTAGGAAGCAATATTACTGCAAATGATGTTCTATCAAGGAGATCAATTTAATGGCCTGCTCACACCGTCCGTGTTTCACGTGAATTTGGCAATTCAATACAAAGACGCAAACTCACAGTGGGAATGACGTAACCGGAGCGTTGTGAAATCATGAATTTGCTTGAAATTTTTTAACTTAAGCGAGAAATTCGTGTAACGCTGTGTCACGAAAGCCAATCAGTGTTTAGATTCCCCTCATGCCCTGACGTTGTTGGATCAGAAATGGAGGAACAAATTATTGTAGCCGTCTGTGGGCACCCAGAGCTCTGTAGTACCTCATTATTTGGACAGAGACCGGACAAAAAAAGGAGCTTTCTTTTGGGAAAAGTTAGCGGAGAAGTTGGACTACCTGATAACATGAAAACATGTGCATGTAGTTGTTTTTGATGGAGCAGCTCCAACGTTAGCAAAGGCCTGATCGATCTGAACTTCATTCAGAAAACAAGCATTTTAAAAAAGATCTGCTTGTCGTCTTGCGGACAGACTCTTTACAAATTGCCATAACGATGTTGTTATTTCGGGATACTTCTTATCCGTTTACTGCAATGACAAAACGGCCAAATCTAAACCTCAAGAAGCGCTGGAAGCAGCACTCATCCAGACGTAACATTACCGTGCTTCTTGCTCCGCCACACGATGTTATTAATCCAGAATAGGGCTGCACAATATATCGTTTCTATATCGTCATCATGGTATCAACTGGAGCAATAAACAATCGGCGAAGGCTGCGACATATCGCGAGACATACTCAGAGATTTTTTGGTTGAAAGAAAATATCTGTAGAAAACTACTGCACTTTAAAATGTAACTGTCACTTTTTTTAGTGGGGCCTTTTATGTTCAATTCAATGTTTAATAAAATAAAAGAAAGTTGGAAATTATTTCCTTTCATTTGTTTTAAATTCTACGAGCAGTTAGTTGTATTATAGCAGAATACTGAAAGCAGCAGAACTACGAACACTTTAATATCTGTTTGTTTATCAATATTCAACGTTATTGCATATTTTCCTCATATTGTGCAGTAGAGTGCAGATCGGGTCGCATTTTTCTGTCCGAGCCCGACCCGAGCCCGACACTCTCCGACAAAAATCTCATTATTTTCTCATACTAATAACACATGTACGTTTGTTTGTGTGGAGAGCTGTTATTAAGCAGCTGTAGGAAGGCCCTCGGGGCAACAAGCACACGTTAACACAGGCGCGCACAAGAGGCCCAATAATAAGCTGTTTTAAATTCAAAATGTTTAATGCCTTACCGCGCTGATGTGACCGAGCCCGGCGCCAACCTCATTTCTAAATATCTGTCCGAACCCGGCCCGGCAGGTACCGTCGGGTACCGTGGGGCTCGAGTCGGGTACCCATCCTCTATTGTGCAGCCCCAGACATGACAGCGTTTGATTTTCCAACAATTCGGGACTTCCACAACAGGGACAAAGCAGCAATAGTGGTTATTTCGGCCATATTGATGACGGAAAGAATTGCTGTTGGTGCCTACAGCTCAGTAACCTGACTCCGTCAGATGGATTGCTGCGCATTTGCTCGGCATATCCATCTGGGAACTTTCCATTGGAGAACTTTTGGGAAGGGGCCAAAATACTGGTTAGCTGATTGGATAAACCATCTGTCTATCACCACCTATGTTGGTGATAGACGGGCCAAATCAACCAATCAGATCAACGATATATCAAACTCTTGCCGAAACCAGTCGGGAGAAGAGCAAAAACATCTTTTCCTCCGAGAAAATCCTCCAGTGCCGTTTTTTGCTCTTCTTTCAATGAAGGAATACTTTCTAATTCGGATAAAACTTGCACGATAGCTACGCTCATCTCATCCGTGGAAGCCGCCACGTTGTTTAGACTGAACAGTCGCCTCTGCGTCACACCTAAACCCGCCTCAAAACCAACGCTGATTGGTCGGACGTTTGGCGAACGGCTCCAAATTTTCTCTGTCTCAAGATGCCAGACTGATCTGCGAGTGGAAAACTGGAGCTCGCCAGATCAGGACGGTCTCACGAGGCTAACAGCTCAGGCCGGCAGGTAACGCAATTAAAACACAAATTATACCGCGATCAAACGCACACGAATGGCGCGACGCGAATAGCAACACGGGCGGTGTGACATAGAATATTTAAATGTCCTCCAAACTCAGACTCATGTTCACCTCACAAGTTTGTGTGCCACTGAAGGTTTTAACTTCCTGTTCCCACCCGTGTTCAGAAGCCTTACCTTTGTGTAGTAACCAGGATACATTTTCTCCGTTATTGGTGCTATATACTCCAGTAAGAACTTGTGCCATTCCTTTTCAAAGTTGATTTGATTCATGTGGATATCGATAGTGGGGACATTCTCATAGCCACCTTGGATTCTGGTGTCCTGACAAACAGGAAAACAAATCTGTTTAGATAAAAAAAAACTCAACACAACTTGAGATGCAGATGGCAAATACCGATGGCCAACTACCCAACAACAACAAGTCATTATACAAATAATGACAATTACTGAATAACAAAGAACAATGATGAGCAGTGGTGTAGTCTACGTCAGTCATTCCCAAACTGTGGTCCGCGGACCACTAGTGGTCCGTGAGGTTACTGCAGGTGGTCCGTGGAAAAGCAATATAAAATATTAAATAATAGTTTTTTAACCTTCATTTTACCAGGGATTTCCCATAAAAAGAATATGTATATTGATATAAAATTTTAATTTAAATTAAATTGTCAAGTTATTGTGTGATTACTAAAATAGGCTAGTGGCGCTCGGCCGTGACGTTCAAGGTTTTGAAATGTTGACTGTATCCAAGTGTTCTTATTACTGTATAGATTTAATACTCCATTGCTATGGAAATAAGCCTGATGTTCAAATTAACCTGATTATGCCCTCGGGCGCTTGAGTAAATAAATAAATTAAATATGTGGCAGCCGTTGTGTGCTGTAAACTTTCTTTTAACGAGCCTGTTGTACTGATGCGATGACCAGTTATAGTTTTAGTTTACATATTTACAGGCCAATATATTTATATACAGTACAGTATACCCACTACAATACATAGACCATAGACAGAGACTACACCGCTGATGATGAGATGTGTTTATTATATTTTCTGTTATCTACAGGCGGCCTGAATGAGGTATGTTGATTATCGTTGGCGATGAGGATTATTTATTCAGAATCTTTAAGCCCAGTTCAGACTGACGATTCCCGTTAAAACTTGCAGCTACTTGCACCGTGCCGGTCTGCAGCGTTCTGAAAGCTGCCAGTTCACACCAACGAGACGAGACGAGACGGTATCTCATCTCCATAGCAATGTCTCTCTGTACCTCCGTTCTTACTTCTGACTTTCAGGCGTTTTGTAGCTGGATATTCCATTTGTTGCATCTTTATTAATGTGGATAACGTTAGTGATAGTGAGATACTTGCTACAGTTGCATTTCTAGTAGAGATAGTGATTCACTACTGTACAGCAATGTCCATTCTGCAACAAAGCTGCAGACAAAAGTAGGATAAATGACGGCGTCAGTTCATAGCAAACATCATCCTTTAAGGAAGCAATATTACTGCAAATGATGTTCTACCAAGGCGATCAATTTAATGGCCTGCTCATTAAAGAGCTGATAGTGATTCACTGCTCTGTTTTAACGCTGCTCCTTCTCTTCAGTCACTCTCTAGCTCGCTCCAACACATACGTTGAGCCTCCGTCTGAAACTCTGACGTTTCCACCAGTTTACAGTTTGTAATATAGAAATTGATCATTTTATTTCTATAGTTTGTATCTGACTCGACCAGCTGACTCCTCTATCGGCTGTTGAAACAGGTGACGTCTTCTACGTTCTAAAACCAGCCTCTGGAGACTCCACCAGCGGAGTCGCAGCGACACCGTCAGCTGGGTTGAGTCGAGCTTTATCAAACTTTTTTGATATATTATTATATTATATTATATATTTTGATGATTGATTTTTTTTAACTTTATCAAAGTTATTATCAAACTTTTCCTGCAACATTCATCTCGTCCTGAATCTTTGGTCTGAACTGGGTTTAAGAATTAAATCAAAAGAAGACGGGTACAAAAAGACGTCCATATAATTACATACCTTATTGCCTCCTCCTGACCATTTCCCGTAATGTTCCATTTCTTCAACAAGGTGGTTACAAGCAACATCAGAGAAAATTGGGAACCAGTACACATCGGGACAAGGCTGGGGGGCAGAGGACACGGTACAATTTAACCACTGACATTACATATTCCATACAATGGCACATTTATAAAGAATATCCTTTGAACTTTGTCTGTACAGTCCACTGCAGTGACAGTATTTTTTACAGAGGTTTTAGGAGTAATTTCTGGGGGTTTCTTTCAACCCTATTTTCCCATTGATTGCTGTCTAAGTGACTAATGTGAACAAAAATATTTGAAATTTGTCCAGTATTGAGCAGGAACGTTGTACAGTGACAGTGCAAACCTGGCTGCACCGTAACCCTATAGGGCAAATGTGCATCGTCAAGTTACGTCCTCTAACAGTGATACTTTTGCCGCTGACAGGCTCAGATTATTATTCTAAGTGTCTGACAACATTATGGAAAAGATCTCTACAGAGATAGACCTTTTTGTTAACCAGAAACAGCTCAGAAATCTCTATCGCCAAACTCACCAGACTCCATGTAAATTTACAGTACTTTTAGCGTGTATAGAGCCAGCATATTTCCACATGTAAATGGGTAAATTAACTGTTTATTCAACCAAACCAGAGTGGTGATAGTTGGAACAGTGGAAAGATGAACAAAGACGGCTTTTGATAGTTTTATTTTGTTTCTGTCAACTTTGAATGGAGTGTGTTTTACGATGATAAAATTACTGTTTATTTAAATGGAGTCTGGTGGGATTGGCGACAGTGACATGGATGTGCCATGTTAAACAAAAAGGATCTTACTCTTTAACAAAAAGGTCTATCTCTGTAGGGATCCTTTCCATAATGCTGTCAGACTGAGAATAATAATCTGAGCCTGTCAAGGGTAAAAACAGCACTTTTAGTGGACGTAAATTGAAGGTGTGCATTTGCCCAATAACTTACATTGCAGCTTTCTTCGAAGACTGTTGTTCCCATCAGTGACTTACATACAAACACATGGGGAAATAGGGTCCAGGTTGAAAATAACTAAGTTACCATTAAAATGTGTTTGGTTCTTTTGTATTTAAAAAAAACATCAAATATAATCAAACATTTTTACTATTTCAATATGGGCATCTCATGTAATAATGTCAACTTGTGTTGCAACTCACATTTTCAATCAGCTTGTCTTTCATGATGTAAGTGTAGTTCTCATGAATGTAGCGCTCCTGCCAGTCCTGAAAGAAACAGCATACAGACAGCAGTTTCTAGACAATGCTTCTACCACAGGTACTGATGTCCCAGCGTTAGTATATCTAAAGCCACGCAGAGTAATTAAGTAGAATTAAGACATAATTGGAGTCCTTGTCTTACTACAGTGAGGTGAAGTCAACACTAAGGCTGG
Organism: Sander lucioperca; assembly: GCF_008315115.2. NCBI lineage: Eukaryota > Metazoa > Chordata > Actinopteri > Perciformes > Percidae > Sander > Sander lucioperca. The sequence continues at coordinate 2,798,783 of NC_050184.1, read as the reverse complement.
GTTAAAATAATCGATTCTCCAATTAAAATCTTTGTTCTTTTGCTTTGTTGCTTTTAATAAATGCCTTTTCACCATGGATGTATAAGTAAACTTTTTGGGGGTCAGTTCTTAATGTAAACATGAACCTGGTGCATTATAAACATATTTGAGGGTTGCTTCTTGCTTGTACAATTTACAGCAGAAGTTCTCTGAGAATCTCTTTGTTTCCTTCTTTTGTTGTTCCCTTGTTGAACCCAATTTATATCGAATCGGAAATGTAATCGAATCAGACCTCATGAACAGTGACAGACTGCTGCCTCCCTTCTCTCTCTCCTTCCTTTCCCCCCAACACTGTTGTGTGACGGACAATCTTTTAATTATAAAACTGGACAACAACAAAATGTGTTGCTGCTGCTCTTCTATTATTGCACTTTTGCACTGTTATTATTACATAGTATGGTATATTGCCTTAAGTGCATTTATTATATTTATTTACTTGTCAGAACTACTCCTTGTGCTTTTGAATTGCCCCCCGGGCAAATCAAGTTAATTAAATTGAATCAGAATCAAATCGATTCAGGAAATCACTGGCGATACCCAGCCCTAGTCAACACTGAAGAATCACACTTAAACTTTTTATTAAAGCTCTTTCTAGCATATTTAAGAGGGTTTTATACTTACTTATTTCCAATGACCTAATTACTGCCTTTGAAATAACCAACATCCAACACAAGGGGAACCACCGTTGCACCACTTACAGACCCTATCACGTCTACAACAGTTAGTAATGTTAAAGCTATAGTGCGTAGTTTCTGTCGCCCCCATGAAGAATTCTAAGTGATGAACAAAATTGTCGGCGCATCCACATGATACAAGCTTTCCGTGACCGTGCACCCCAACACCCCACCTCCACCTCCTCCACACAGTTACTAGTAGCCAAGGAGGACACGGAGGATAAAAAAAAAAAACATGATGGGCTCTTCAGAAGACATCATTATCTTCACTCGAGTTTCTGCGAGGGAAAGTTGCCGGACGACTCAATCTTCTGAACATAGTCATACTGAGAAATACAGAGAGAGTTGTGTGGAGCTGATAGTCTTAAAGGTCCCATGGCATGAAAATTTCACTTTATGAGGTTTTTTAACATTAATATGAGTTCCCCCAGCCTGCCTATGGTCCCCCAGTGGCTAGAAATGGTGATAGGTGTAAACCGAGCCCTGGGTATCCTGCTCTGTCTTTGAGAAAATGAAAGCTCAGATGGACCAATCTGGAATCTTCCCTTTATGACGTCATAAGGGGAAAGGTTACCTCTTCTTTCTCTGCTTTGCCCTCCCAGAGAATTTGGCCTGCCCATTAGAGAGAGAGACATCATGGCTTTCAAACGAGCAAAGTGGCAGTTGGTCAAGACCACCCCCCCCCCCCCTCCACCTTGCCCCCCCCCTCTCTCCTCCTCAATAGCATTTAAAGCTACAGACACAGAAATGGCACATCCTAAGGAGAGCTCATTGTGAGACTGGCTCTAGTGGCTGTAATTCTGCACCAAGGCTGAATTTCAGGAAAGAGACTTCAGATACAGTATTAGGGGACCACTAAGGTCTATATAAAAGAGACTTCAGATACAGTATTAGGGGACCACTAAGGTCTATATAAAAGAGACTTCAGATACAGTATTAGGGGACCACTAAGGTCTATATAAAAGCATCCAAAGAGCACTATGTCATGGGACCTTTAATTAGCTTTGTAACAACTCATTTGGCAATGGCCTGAATGTAACGGACGTTTATTAATATCAAAAAGTTACGCACTAAAGCTTTAACACAGGTGATATTTTCAGGCATTCAGTCAGAATCTCACCACAGGGTTTTCAAAGATCTGCCACAGATCATTATGAAGATGGCTCGTCTGATAGTTGTCTGTTGACAGGATGCGGCCGAAAGTGTGCATGTTGGTTACGTACATGAAGATTCCCTGAGAAAAGGAGTCACAACAGTTCAAATACTTTCACGGACAATTTTACATTCACAGTTTTAAACCATTTTGGTTTTTCTTTATTAGATCTTAGACCTTCCAGATGTTTCTCTCCACGAGACTAAAGTTATCTGCATGTAGTGTCGATGTTAACTCGGAGTAAGCGGAGTCTCATAGTTCACTTGAGCTTTAAAAACTTGAAAAATATCTCTTTTAAAAGTACATTTAGAACAGATATAAAATGAGCGAATAATTGTGAGTTTACTAAGGACAATCATGCAAGTAAATGTGATTAAATATTTGAAATCGATCGACAGCCTTAGCTCTAATACTAATGGAAGTCAAAGTGGAATCGTTCTTTTCTCCTCTTACTGACCTTGTCGCGGATGTTGTGGCAGAAAGCCATGTCGGGGTCTAAGGTGTTTGAGTTAAACAGCTCGTAGTCTGCGAGCTCCGATCGAAGCAGGCTGGCCTTCACCAGGTACACGCTGGACACGTACGGGACATTCCACACACCCCTAAAAAAACAAGACAGACTTAGACAACTTGCATGCCAACACTAGCAGGGTTCAACAATAAGGGTTGCTCGATGGTCCGAGGCAAGTAAAGCGCCACGCCAGGCTAATAAATAAAACAACCAGTTAAAATAAAGTTTCAATTCTTTTTTTCGACGGCCGACCATCGGCAGAAAAGGCAGTCGGACTGATTAGTCGGCTCCCGTCTCCCTGAGTTGGTCAAAAAAGTGCCTCAGAACACACTGAAGCGACGCCGACTTGAGCATACGTTCTGCGCGTGCACGAGACGTAATACGTCTCCATAACAGCAGGCGGCGTTAATCTGTACTGTCACCCAAACAACATAACATCTCTCTAGACCTAGTAAACACAGAGCACGCTGTCGTCAGTCACTGTTTTCATCAGAGAGTGGTGATAGTAGTCAAGAAGGATCGTTGTTGTCATTACTCGCTGAACGGAAGAAAATACCATGGCTAGTAATAAGAAGATACTGCCGTTGTCAGCTCTCAGGCTCTCCGGTTTTCTCGTGCACTGATTCGCTAGCCAAGGGCTAGCACTCCACCAATCAGATTGGTCATTGAGTCCGACTGCCCACTGGCCGATTCAACAAGTCAAATCGGCATAAATGAAGGCCGACGGCTCCTCCGACTGACGACGGCACGGAACACACCGAACAGACTCGAGTCACCGACCTCGCCAGACTGTCCGACGGCCGATTATTGGGTTGGTGTGTCAGCGCCTTAAAGTGCTGGTGGCCAATCAAGAGTTGAGTTGGCGTTAGTGACGCGTGACTGGCGGCTGTCCTGTTAGAGAAAGCATAAGAAGTACGAGCTAAAGCCGAAGAGAGAGTTTTCAAGCGTCCTGGAAGGAGTTTTCTTGTGTGGCGATAAAGTATGTCGATGAAACAACTACAATGTTTTGCAAAGTTTGCTGCAAGATTGAGTATTGTAAATAAAGGTCAGAAACAGTATATATATTATCCACGACGTTCCACTTCCGGGATTGCTCCAGTGCCGCCTGAAATTCCAACAGATGTCACTCTCTTAAGCTGGATGTCCGTTTCCTTCCTCTGTCTCTGTGTTGGCGTTCTAACCTCGGTGGATTTGTGAGGACTATGGTTAACTGCTCCTCAGATCTCTGCAGGGTAAATCCAGACAGCTAGCTAGACTATCTGTCCTATCTGAGTTTTCTGTTGCACGACTAAAACAACCTTTGAACGTACACATGTTCCACCAAAACAACTTCCTTCCCGCCCATGACGATTGTGATTGGTTTAAAGAAATGCCAATAAACCAGAGCATGTTTTTCTCCCATCCCAGAATGCTGTGTGGACTAGTCAGACCTTCCTCCACAGCGCTGTGGAGGAAGGTCTGGCATAGCGAGACTAGGTCAGATATAACTATTTACTTGTCGTTATTTGATAATCACTAATAAGTCTCTTAAGTCTTCACAACGTTTAAACAAACTTACACTCTGCGTCCTTGAACTATGTCCACGTAGTCCTCCGACCGGGCGTAGTAGCCTTCTGCACTCAGGGCTCCCCAGAAGTTGCTCCACAGTCGACCAACTCGAGTTAGCATCGGTGCCACAATAGGCCTAATCAACAATTAAAAGGAGTGTTAATATATTTCTTCATCGGGCCAAATACACTTAGTAAAAATTTAACTCATGCAAATAAATAAAGAGATTTACTATGTGTGGTTGTGTGTTTACAGCAGTCCCAAGACATCACAGGATTATTGTTACTAATCTAATAATGATAAATATACTTGCAGGTTTTGTTCAATGAGAATTTTAAGTGTGTTCTCATTCTTTAAGACCACTTGAATGTCCAAGAGGAAGAAATAGTCACAGTCCTTGTCCTTCCGGCACATGTCACTGAAAGGAAGGAAAGACATGTATGTTGTTAGCCTAGAAATCTAGACGCAACCTAGCGGCAGCAAATTTAATTTACAGCCAGGGGGGTCTAGCAACTCTCTGTTGGCTTGCGAGCGATTGGCTTGAGGCCAATCACATCGTGTATAGAGTCGGTGGGCGGGGCTTATGGCTGCTGCTGCTGCTGGTGAACAGCAGTCTTTGGAATCGGCTTTGGCCGCGACTCTGGAAGACTTGGAGTTCAGCTTTTCTTTGAGAAAAGAACAATCAACTAGCGTTGCTCTGGTTGGTTGTAGAGCTATCCTATTGCGTGCAGAGGGAATTTGAAAGACAACCGTTTATCCCGCCCCTCGGATTGAGCCCGGCCAATGGTGAGTTCCCAGACTCAACATCTGGATGTGGGTCTGGCTTGTCAGGCTAGTATGTTGTGTGAAATTAAAGAGAAATGCCAGCACATACTCCACGTGTGGTTACATTTCCTCTGAGACACGCACGTACATGCTCCAGTAACAAAGACACAAATGAGAGCTACTGTCTGCTGCATCTGGAAGTGTGAAAATACCCTAACGTTAGGTTATTCATTATTATATAAATAAATGTTTATGCACGTGTATTTTTAGCGAGTGAAACCCTGATTCTAAGTAGAGCACATATGATTTTGTACAACATCAGTTTCTTTAGAAATATTTTTAACTCCAGACGAGTTTGACGATAGCCAGACAGATTATTTTAAGAGGCTGGAAGAATGAAGGGGTGCCATCAATCCAGGAGTGGGGTTGTGAGATGGCTAGGGTGGCGGCGTTTGAAAAAATGTCATATAAACGGTTTGCCAGGTTAGACGTCTATACTAGAAAATGGTAGCCTGACGTGGTCATACTCAGATTCTAGTCAGAGTATGAGTCTGATTCTGCTCCGTTGGGCTGTGATTATGGGGCGTGTTTCAACCCAACCAGGAAAGAAAATGCCTCTGCACTCAATTGGATAGACCTACAACCAATCTGAGCAACGGAGACAGACGTCACAGAAGCTGCGAGTCAAAGGAAGGCTTTACGTTACCGTTGATCATCTGTCCATCATCGTATAAAGCCCGCCCTGACAATTTGATTGGTCCGAACAGCTCTGGTTCGAGCACAGTTGCCCCACAATGGATCAAGTCCAGAACGAACTTCCCGACCTCAAATGTTGTGGGCGGGGCTAAGTTCGGCTGGCATCCAGTCTAAGAAAATGGGGAAAGTAGCTGAACTTTCTGGAGGCTCCTAAAAAGCTTTGTGCTGGGGAGAGACGTGTATGATGGGCTGATGGTGTTGTCATTTATACATATGTTTATCTGGTTTATGGTTTGTTTTGTTACTATTTTGTTGAATGGTCGTGAATATTGAAGATACTGTTTCATCTTTTTTTAGATTTTTTTGTCTGGTTGAGTGGTGATGACGAAGGGAGGGTGTGTTTATGTTGCGAATTGTATGTTTTGTAAGTTGTTTAAAAAAATAAAATAAAAATTGTTAATCACAAAAAATAAATATTTTTAACTTGATTCTCACAAGCCCATGTTGCAGGAGGCAGCTTCGTCCATCTCCTCTTCAGGCCCGACGACTTTGACATCCTGATAAAGGCTTCTATGCTCCTTCAGGAAAGAGCTGATGTGACGCTCGTGATGAGCTTCCTGGAGGGAGAGGAGAAACAAACAGATTAGGTGCTTTCTGACCGATTGTACTTTTTAGAGGAAAAGTACACTTCTAAGCAGTTCTAAGAACTACTCTCCCCCAAAATCTTTTTTTCCCGTTTGCATTCCCACTGGCCAAGTGGCCATAGGGACTGGTAGGAGGGGTAAGGGAGGGATGTAACCACGGCAACGGTCTTTATAGCATCGTCACTAGACTTTAGCGCCACATACAACAACAACAAATGATGCTAATACTTGTGCACTTTTCCTTTATTAAATGCACGTCCATTCTCGTAGTAATTCACGTAATGTTTTGCTCAACACAGACGGGGCTTTATTATACTCAGAACAGACCCCGCCTCTGCCTGCTGCGCTGTGGACGTGTGTGTGTGTGTGTGTGTGTGTGTGTGTGTGTGTGTGTGTGTGTGTGTGTGTGTGTGTGTGTGTGTGTGTGTGTGTGTGTGTGTGTGTGTGTGTGTGTGTGACGGCCGGCGAGCCGCAGGACACGCTTGTGGAGTTTAACTCCGAAAAGACAGTTAACCACAGGTTCCCGTTAATCTTATGATGGACATGTGTTGTGATATTTAAACAAACGATCCGTCAACGATGAAATAAAAGCCTCTTATTTACGAGAGCGGTCTGAGAGACCTCCAGCTCACAGCGAGGTGTCTGAGCATCACTGGCTGAGCGACGAGCTAGAAGCCGGGGCAGGCGCTTGCTGGCTGTCGCCTCACTCATGGAGTTTCTGAACTCCGAAAACTTTGAAGCAAATTGTCAATTCGGCATCAATTTTCGCAAGACTGCCTATATTCAAAATATAAACAGTTAATTTCTCGCCTAAAACATTGTCAGAAGTGAATTTAATGATGAATAAGATGGTGAAAATTGTTAAAAATGTCCCGTTGTTGGTTGTTGCAAGTTCCGAGTTGGCAGTGGGCGTGACTTATAAGTTCGACCAATCAAGTACACCTAGGAAAAGGGAAAAGGGAAAAGACCTTGTTCTGAAGTAGGAGCTAAAAAAGTACGCTACTGAGGCCAGAGGAACTTAAAAATCCCCAAATTTTTCCTGTCGGAACACGACGAAAAAAGTGTTCTAGGAACATTTATTTCTAAGAACTGCAAAAATCCCTCCGGTCGGAAAGCCCCTATAGAAGAGAAAATGCAGAGCAGGAGTCTGAGTTACAACGGACACTGAAAGCAGCACCATTGCAGGATCAATTCATGTGTTCACCATTGCACATTTTCGAGACAGTCATCCTACGAAAAACGCTCCCAGAAGTTGTTTATTAAAGCTGCAATTACAACCTATATTTACGTTTATTGTTGTGTCGCCCTCTAGTGGCCGTGGCAATTATGACGGGAGCAAAGCAGGAAGTAAGGTGACAAAATAGAAGAGCGCCATATTTCCACATTTCAAACAAACACAGGACTTTTCACCCAGGAGGGTGGGGTTCGAGTCCCGTTTTGAAAATAAAAGTACACAGTGAGTTTTCTTTAACTTTACAAACGTCACGTTCAGCGTGCGTAACCTGAAGTGAAGAAGCATCTGATTTTAACCCAAACCACAATCTTTTTCTAAACCCAACTAAGTAGTTTTTGTGCCTAAACCTAAAGCCCCTGACACACCAACCCAACAAGGTTGAAAGAAAGAACAAAGAACGCCACTGAAGTCATTCTTAAAAAAGAAAGATGTGTTCGGAGTTTAAAGTTGAATCTATCAACTAGTGTGGCTCTGCCTGGTTGTAGAGCTATCCTATTGCGTGCAGAGGGAATTTGAAAGACAACTGTTTATCCCGCCCCTCGGATTGAGCCCTGCCAATGGTGAGTTCCCAGACCCAACATCTGGATGTGGGTCTGGCTTGTCAGGCTAAGCAGCCCCAGTTTATGTATTAAATGCTCTCCTGTTACCTGGTTGTAGATGAAGAGTTTGAGTCTGTTTTTGGGATATTGGAGCTTTAGTAGCCGTTCAAAGAACATCGTCACAAAGGGGGTGGGCTGCTGAATGAAGACACCAATGACCACCAGAGGGTATTCACTCTCCTGTGGGAAAACAAAACAAAACAGGCATGACATGAGTTCCAGGAGGAAGGGCATATTACTTCTTGTTGGCAAACGTTGACAGAAAAAAAACACCTGAACACTTAAAGGTCCCATGACATGGTGCTCTTTGGATGCTTTTATATAGTCCTTAGTGGTCCCCTAATACTGTATCTGAAGTCTCTTTTATATAGACCTTAGTGGTCCCCTAATACTGTATCTGAAGTCTCTTTTATATAGACCTTAGTGGTCCCCTAATACTGTATCTGTAGTCTCTTTATATAGTCCTTAGTGGTCCCCTAATACTGTATCTGAAGTCTCTTTATATAGGCCTTAGTGGTCCCCTAATACTGTATCTGAAGTCTCTTTTATATAGACCTTAGTGGTCCCCTAATACTGTATCTGTAGTCTCTTTATATAGTCCTTAGTGGTCCCCTAATACTGTATCTGAAGTCTCTTTATATAGGCCTTAGTGGTCCCCTAATACTGTATCTGAAGTCAGGCCTTGACCAACTGCCACTTTGCTCGTTTGAAAGCCATGATGTCTCTCTCTCTCATGGGTGGGCCAAATTCTCTGGGTGGGCAAAGCAGAGAAAGGGGAGGTAACCTTTCCCCTTATGACGTCATAAAGGGAAGATTCCAGATTGGTCCATCTGAGCTTTCATTTTCTCAAAGGCAGAGCAGGATACCCAGGGCTCGGTTTACACCTATCACCATTTCTAGCCACTGGGGGACCATAGGCAGGCTGGGGGAACTCATATTAATGTTAAAAAACCTCATAAAGTGAAATTTTCATGCCATGGGACCTTTAAAATAAGCCTCAATATTGATTGTAGTTGTGGGAAATCTTGCACAAAGACAATTTGTGAATCACCAAAAAGCCTGTGAACGGACCTTAAGAGCTGTCAGTGGGTGGAGGTCCTGGTGACACACTGTGCATCCTGTCTCAAATGTCCATGTGTTGGGGATGTAGTTACCCAGGTAGTTGATCTGGAGCTGGAAAACAAATAGTATGTGTTCATGCAGGTTATCACATCTCAGTCCAATATCCAGTACTTACTAGAAGAAAATTACTGATTTTCAAACTCTTATCATTAACAAGTACTTTGACTGGCTGACTTGGCAAGAAGAATAAAAGATTGATCTTTAAAAATAAAAATAAAAATGTGTTAACCATAGTTACACATGTTCCACCAAAACAAGTTCCTTCCTGAGACTATTTTGCAGAGGCACTGTTACTCCATGTGGCGTTTAGCACCGCCCACGACGATTGTGATTGGTTTAAAGTAATGCCAATAAACCAGAGCAGGTTTTTCCCCCATTCAAGAATGTTGTGTGGACTAGCCAGGCCTTCCTCTGCAGCACTGTGGAGGAAGGTCTGGCAATGCGAGACTATGAAAGCTAGAACTAAATAGATATGGAATTTAAAAGTGCAGTTTCCATAATCCGATTCCATACTGCATTTAGATTTGATAAAATGCTGTCGAACACAAGGGCTGTATTCATCCACCTGGAGGCCCAGGGTAAAAATGAACGGTAGGCCGCTATTGACATCTCACCTAAGTGGCAACTTCCAGGTCTGAGAAGTGAAGCCGATGCTGAAGCTCCTTAAAGCTGCGTTCTCTCTAACTTCTCGACTCCACCGGCTCCAAAAAGAAGTCTGTTTCTATAGAAGTCTGTGAGAAAATGAGCCTACTTCTCTCTTCATTTATTACCTCAGTAAACATTTTCATAATGAGTTGATGGTCTCAATCACTAGTTCCAAGTCTTCTTCAACACAGCATGATGTTCATTTAGTAAATGATGCTCCCATTTATTTTAAAACAGACGATAAAGCAGGGGATGCTTTAGGACCTGTCAGTCAGGACAGAGGCTTAGCGATGCTAACCATGCTAACACTGGGGACATTAAAATAGACCTCAACTTGTTTTGGGGTGTTTTCGTCTTAAACTTTGACCCTCTGACTGTGTGTTTTCACTTCATCAAAGTTAACTGGAACATTTTGGTCGCCTAAAAATATCTTGTTCAGTGTTCTGCCAACCAAGCTAGCTAGCTACCGCTAGCGTTAGCTTGGTAACTTGAGGGAAAGTTTGCTGATTTTCTGTTCTGCTGTACATGCAGATGAACGGTGGTTATGATTTTTTCTGTAATCGAGCAGCCCTATCAGTACCTTGGTTGGTCCGTTCCCATGGATAACGACTGGCAGGGTATCATACAGCACATTTCTGGCTCGTACCCGCCCATCCTCAAACTTCAGCACCACCTCGTCTGGAAACACACACACACACACACACACACACACGCACGCACGCACGCACGCACGCACGCACGCACGCACGCGCACACACACACACACACACACACACACACACACACACACACACACACACACACACACACACACACAGTCTTCACTGGGGAGTCCCAACTTTGTCAGATTCCTGTGCTTCTAACTGTTTGAGAGTCAATGAGTATTTTCAATCTGCGTTCTGCATTCAAAGTGTGTAATTTGGCTTTTGGTGATTTGATTAATTGTAGTTCAGTTCAATATCAAGTCAGATGTGTACTGCTCATTAGCTAATCTCTGTTGTCCCTCTGCACGCAGCCTCTACTTCTTTTACAAACTTCTTGTGGCTGTGGCTCAGGTGCTAGAGCGGCCACCTGCCATTCGGAAGGTTGTTGGATCGATCCCTCTATCCCTGCAGTCCAATGTTCAAGTGTCCTTGGGAAAGACACTGAACCCCGAATTGCTCCCGATGCTGCGCCACGGGTGTGTGAGTGTTTACCTGATGAGCAGGTGGCACCTCGTGTGGCAGCCTCGGCCACAGTGTGTGAACGTGTGTGAGTGGTGAAAGGTTACTGTACGATGTAAAAGCACTTTGAGTAGTCGTTAAGACTAGAGAAGCGCTACATAAATACAGTCCATTTACAAAATGTTTTTCTGCAAAAGCTATTGCTGATAAAGTGTGCACTACCAGAGGTCCTGAGCAAGACATGGCATGAAGCACGCTCAGAAGAAGTTGCCTTCCGGATAATAAGAAACATACAATTTCTAAAAAGGTGTTATTAGAAGGGTGCCCTTAACATTTTTTTGGGGGCATTTTTGGCCTTTATTTTTGACAGGAAAGCTGAAGACATGAAAGGGGAGAGAGAGGGGGAATGACATGCAGCAAAGGGCCGCAGGTTGGAGTTGAACCCGGGCCCGCTACATCGAAGGGTAAACCTCTATATATGGGCGCCCACGCTACCAACTGAGCTATACGGGCGTCCACCCTTAACATTTTTTAACATGGCAGTAGAGACCTCGGTAGTAGAGGTGCCACGATGAATCAATTAATCGATTAGTTGTCAACTATTAAATTAATCGCCAACTATTTTGATAATCGATTAATCATTTGAGTCATTTTTTTATTAAAAAAAATAAGATTTCTCTGATTCCAGCTTGTTAAATGTGAAGATCTTCTAGTTTCTTCTCTCCTCTGTGACAGTAAACTGAATATCTTTTGAGTTTTGGACAAAACTAGACATTTGAGGACGTCCTCTTAGGCTTTGGGAAACACTGATCCACATTTTTCACCACGTTTTGACATTTTTATAGATCAAACAACTAATCGATTAATCGAGAAAATAATCGACAGATTAATCGACTATGAAAATAATCGTTAGTTGCAGCCCTAGTTGGTAGCCAATAATATTGACACTGTGTCTTTGCTTCATAAACTAAGAAACTAAATTCAAAGCACTCACCGAGGGCTCCATGAAGGTTCTGGAACAATCTGCATTTGCTGTCCAGTGTGATATTTATGGATTTCTGAAAACATGAAAACACATAGTTTTACTGTTTATGTTGAGCTGAAGTTGATTAAAGCCAGTACTGAAACAGTGAGTCTCAAATAATAGCTGTGGATGTGGCCAGCACAGACAAATAATAAAGGCTGGGTAAAAAACATTAATTGACTTGCATTTGGGCTCCATCTACACTACTACGAGTTCATTTTTGAGCAGCATTTTAAAGTGCCCATATTATGAAAAAATCACTTTTTCTGGGATTTGGGGTGTTATGTTGTGTCTCTGGTGCTTCCACACACATACAAACTTTGAAAAAAATCCATCCATGCTGTTTAGAGTGAGATACGGTTTCTGAATGTGTCCTGTCTTCAGTCTCTGGGTGAGCTGGTCTAAATCGGCACGGCTTGTGACGTCACAAGCCGAAACGAGCAGGCTAACCGCAACATTAGCTCGTAGCGTTAGCATTAGCATGCTAACGCTAATGCTAACGCTAGCATGCTACCTCGTTCTCAATAGCAAAGCACTGCTACAACACACACAAGTTCATCATAATCTACAAAAGAACTACTTCCATGTGCGCCCTCATTTAGAAGTCTCCCAGCTAATCCTGCCTTGTAACTGACCGAAGTTGTAGAAACAGCCTTTCTTTTACTGTCTATGGAGCTAGCTAGCTGACATGATCTACATCTGAGCTACTGGGCATGTGCAAGTCCAATCAAAGATAGTACAGAAGAAGAAGAAGAAAAGAGGTCTCACTCTGTAGCTAAAACAGAGACCAGCTGAAAAGAGGATCTGCAGCAGTGAGAGAGAGCGGTGCAGTACAACAACAATATGGTGTTTTTTGAAAATTAAACCATGTAAACCTATTCTGGTACAACCTTAAAATACAATTATGAACCTGAAAATGAGCATAATATGGCTGCTTTAAAACCAAAAACAATCACCGTCCACACAAAAGTTTTATCTCCGTAGCAGAACTTAATCTCCGTCCATATTAACACGTCTGACAACACGTATCACATGACCAGTCACACACACTGGGAACGTGCGTTGTCTGACGTTACTCTGCGGTTGAAAATCATGGATGTATAAGTTTAAAATACAGAAAATACTTTGGAGAAAGAACAACAATGGTGAAAAGTAAGAGCAGGGATTTATTATCTTGGACTGACGACGAGGTGGAACTGATACTGAAAGGTCTGTAATGGCGCGGTGATTAGTGACGATTCTCTCCGACTAGGGATGTAACGATTACCGGTGTAACGGTAAACCGCGATATAAATGTTGACGATAATTATTATTATTATAATTATTATCACAGTGGAAGATATTTAGATTTTTATTTTTTTTGGGTGCCCGGATAGCTCAGTTGGTAGAGCGGGCGCCCACATATAGAGGTTTACTCCTCGATGCAGCGGGTCTGGGTTCGACTCTGATCTGCGGCCCTTTGCTGCATGTCATTCCCCCCTCTCTCTCTCTCTCCCCTTTCATTTCTACAGCTGTCCTGTCAATAAAGGCCTAAAAATGCCAAAATAAAAGATATTTGTTTTTAAACCAAAATGTAGCAGTGTAGATGTAGCCTTAGCTCACAGGGTCAATGTAGTATTAACAGTATCAGCACTAATTATATTAGTACAACAACAGAGTCATGTCATACTCACTATTCTGCTGAAAACACTCTCTCTTTTTAAACTAGTACTGTTCTCTTTCACACTTCATGCAGATATTTTAAATTAAAAGCCTACCAGGAACACGAGTTTATTATGCCCAATTAGCTACTGGAAGGCTTTTAATGTGAAAAAATCTTACCCTTTTAACTGGATCAATGTAAATCTTAGTGAAGAACAGCTGGTCACTGTCATTATCTTTTCCTGTCCAGTCAGCAACCATTTCTTTAATGTTGGGAATGTAGCCAATGAAACCTAGGAGGACAGAAACCAACCCAGAGGAAACAGACAGGAAGTGAGAAAATGTGGTAGAAGTTTAGAGTTGTTTTCATTTTGTGTCTACGTTCACACACATCAAGGCCAGGCAGCTTTATTAGTATAGCACATTTTATCAACAAGGCCATTCAAAGGTCTTTACATAAAACATTTAAAATTAACAAAACTGAAAAAAAGAACAAGACGGATATGAAATACAATAATAGAAGTGAGAAAATCAGATATCACGATATTCTTGACCAAATACCTCGATATCAATATTGCGGCGATATTCTAGGGTTGACAATTGGTGCTTTAACAAAATATCTTCACACTTAGATTTTAGATAAATAATCACCAGTAATGTGGACATAATGTCTAAGTGGGGAAAAGGCAAATAATAGAACAGTTACAACAGTCTGGTCAGTTCAGAAAAGTACATCACCTCACTGTAATGCAGCCTTTAAAACCAGGAAAAGACACCACTTATGTCATATTACGATATCCAAAATCTAAGACGATATCTAGTCTCATATCACGATATCGATACAATATCAACATCTTGCCCAGCCCTACAGTGCAGTGTCAGAAATTAGCAATAAAGGCAGCATCAAACAGAAAAAGTCTTCAGACTTGATTTAACAGAACTGAGAGTTGCAGCAGACCTGCAGTTTTCTGGGAGTTTGTTCCAGATATGTGGAGCATAAAATCTGAACGCTGCGTCTCTAAACGCTGTTTACTTCTGACTCAGATGACCTGAGAGGTCTGGGTGGTTCATAATGTAGCAGCAGATCAGAAATAAACCGTTCAGGACTTTATCAACCAACAGAAGTATGTTGAAAACAATTCTTTGAGAGACATGAAGCCAGTGTAAAGACCTCAGAACTGGGGCATGTTCAATCTCAAAACGGTGTGCACCCGTTTCCTACGGTTTCCTGGTTGAACGACATGTTTCCTCTGAACGGAGTGAAACAGTGTGCAACTGGCTTTGAGTTATGTTTCCTCTCGTTTGATGGGTGTGTCACACAGGTGTTACCCAATCAGCAGAGACGTGTTTGTAAAATCGTGGTAATAAAATCGGAAAATCGCTAACACACACAACAGGGTGGTCAACGTAGAGCTGAAGATCTTTGATTCTTTGTCGGGTTCGGTCTTGATTTCTATAATTTTACACAGGCTCGGGCCGGGCTCGGGCAGGCTTGCGCTCAAGTAATGCGTTTCGATTAGCGCGAAAATGGATGCTGAGGAGGTGAAACGGAGGCTGGCCTCTGGAGGACTTATTTTATTTCTTTGTTCCAACTTCCAAGTGGCCTATAGCCTCCGTTAGTCATGAATAATTGATGTACAAAAATGTATAAATTACTCATTCTTGACAAAAGGCAAAAGAGCTGTGTGAGTGCGCACAGTTGAATAATGGGCTGTAAACGGGTTTGGGCTTTTAAAAAGCTATCAATCTAAATGTACTTGTCCGGTTTGTGCCGAATTCTGTCGGGCTCGGGCCTTGTCGGGCCGAAATTTTAAGGCCCGATTACAGCTCTAGTTCAACGCGCCCCCCGTTTCAGTTTTAAAAAATGCGTTGCTACGTTTTGTCAGGGCTGAACGTGGCCCAGGAGTGGGGTAATCCACCTTCTTTGGAAAGTGAAGTCAACTGTTCCTAATTGCCTCTACTAATGACTACTGCCAGGTTCAGGTTTTATTGCTTCAGCCCAGAGCAGAGTGCTAACTAAAGACCTGCTGTTTCTTTGCTATAAAAATAAACAGCCATACTGCTTCCTAGACTTAATGTCTACAGTCACACCAGCGGCTTGTGAAAATAAAAGTGTTCAGAGATATTCATGGCGCTATTACAAAGTGTACTTGTGTGAAGATGGTGTAAGGCAGGGGTCACCAACATGGTGCCCGCGGGCACCAGGTAGCCCCCAAGGACCACATGAGTAGCCCTCAGGCCTGTTCTAAAAATGAAAATTGAATATTGACATTATCTGTTTCCCACCTTGTTAAGTCATTGTTGATAATTATTGTGAGAAATCATTAATGTAATCAGTGTCTTCACATAGATGAGTATCATTAATCATTAATAATCATATATAACTAAAGGCAAACTGAGCAAATTTGTTATTTCAGAAGAGCGTATCAAACTGGTAGCCCTTCGTATGACTCAGTACCCATGAAGTAGCTCTTCCCTTGGGTTCAAGGTTGGTGAGTCCTGGTGTAAGGTCATCATGTAAAGTCACCTGTGAGATTTTATATCATCTGTAGTCTTTGTGAGCAAGATGTAAAATATCTGCTGGAGAGATGCCCAAAACTTAGGCATATAGACCTCAACAGTCCCGCCCACAGCCGATTCCAGAAGTAAGAATACAATACAATTTCTCCATTGACAACTGGATATACAAAAGCCATAAAATCATAACCGTCGATGGTAGACTTAAAACCAGCTATGACATGACTCAGCGATTGTATATGCTCATATAGACGCCAAAAGTTCATGGGGCACCAACCTTGTTTTGAGAAAAATATCTTTTATTCACGATGTCTTGGATAAGTACTTCATTACCCACAATCCCAAACAATCCCACAATCCCACATTGATGCCTCTGATCGGTGGAACTCATGTAACTGTTTGGTTAAACCCCGCGAAAGTCCGTTAGAGTCTATGCTGCTGTACTGTGTAGGCTACTGTAACGTTACTGTCTACTGTACGAGCTTTAATAAAAAGAAGGAAAAAAAAACCTGTGTTGCGTTTCTGCACGGTAGACTTATCACTGCAATCATGATCTCCTTGGCTGCCATGATGGCTTTTTTCAAGGACGAGAACAAGAGTGTCCAAAGGGGTGAAAACCACTGGTCTAAAACTCTTTCAATACGGATTTTTCGAGATGTCGATTGGAGAAATGAATGGGGAACTAACTCCCGGAAACTAAGCTCTCTTGGAGGAGGGGCGGGACTGTTGAGGTCTATAGGTTGTGTCCGAAATTCCACACTAACATGCTATTTAGTAGGCAAAAACCAAGGGGGTAAGCGTCTCCTCACAACCCGAACCTCCTATGCCGCCATTTTGATGCTAATAAGCACTCACTCCCCGTTAGCATTCCATTGACTGCCATTCATTTTGGCGTCACTTTGACAGAGAATAACTTTACATCTGAAGCGTTTAAAGACTCTATTTGTCCATTGTTTATTTCTAAAGAAACACGACAATGTATAAAAGGCTCCATTACCTTGTGCCTCACGTTATGGCTCCGTAGCAGACGTTTTTGTAAAAATAGGCTAATGATCGTGTCATAACCACGAGACTTACTGTCTCATAGTAGAGGAATTACCGTATAGTCAGGAGAAGCTTGCAGGCAGTTTGGACTTCCATTAGCTGTTTAAGTTGAATTACTAATGTTAACTATCATTTTAGTGATCAATAATTAGCCTGTGCCTATGTTATCTCCTTACATATACCTACGCTCTCCGTCTCTGCTAGATTGGGAATGATTGAGATTTCTCTTGGCACAGCTACCAGAAGACTTCCAACTTTCAGACAGGTTGCTCACGTCACATCTACGTCTTCAAGCTCAGTTGGAGGCTGCTCAGTAACGCTCAGCCATCACCGGGAAAGATCTTCTAATATCCTTCACTGGTCTCCGTCCAGAGACACGGGATCTGGTGGTCCATTATATACTGTCTATGGCTAAAACGTGTGAGATTTTTTAGTATCACTATTTTTAGAAACAAATAGTACATGAATTGCATACTATTTCCGGGGAAATATTACAGTATGCAAACACTGGACACTACAGCTGTATAAGTATCCCACAATGCAATGCAGTAGTAACGACAACGTTCATAACAGAAACCAAAGCAGCTCAGTCAATAACTAATTTAATTATGAAATGTAAATATTTTATAATTTACATTTCAACATATTTAAACGACTGTTGGTCTAGTTGCTAACGTTTTTCAGTAATTTAAGCATTATCTGACAATGCCACTAACGCTGAGTTTGGCAAGGATTACCATGGTTACGTGTCTCCAACAGCAAGGAGGCTCTCAGGAAATGAGGTTGAAAATTACAGCTTAGTGCGAAAAGATACACACTATTGTTTATTTACACAAAAGTACGTTGAACGATAGTATACATATTGAGTATGTAGTGCAGAGAATGTAATTAGACATCCAGTACATGTACCTCCTGAGCCTAGAAACCTGTTGCCAACGATGACGTGGGGGTATTTGTCCTCCAGGTGTCTGTTGGGCCAGATCAGGCTCTCAGAGGAGAACACCACCTTGTGTCTGGCCTGTTGGAACTTCTTGAGCAGCTCTTTGGGACCCGAGGCGAAAACCACATCGTAGCTGTGTGATAGGGGGTGAAAATAGAAAACTTAACAAGGCAACAAGGCAATTCAAAGGTCTTTACATAAAACATTTAAAATTAACAAAACTGAAAAAAAGAATAAGACGGATATGAAATACAATAATAGAAGTAACAGTGCAGTAGGGCTGGGCGATATGGAGAAAATCAGATATCATGATATTCTTGACCAAATACCTCGATATCGATATTGCGGCGATATTCTAGGGTTGACAATTGGTGCTTTAACAAACGATATCGATATAATATCGACATCTTGCCCAGCCCTACAGTGCAGTGTCAGAAATTAGCAATAAAGGCAGCATCAAACAGAAAAAGTCTTCAGCCTTGATTTAACAGAACTGAGAGTTGCAGCAGACCTGCAGTTTTCTGGGAGTTTGTTCCAGATATGTGGAGCATAAAATCTGAACGCTGCTTCTCTAAACGCTGTTTAGTTCTGACTCAGAGGCGAAAACCACATCGTAGCTGTATGATAGGGGGTGAAAATAGAAAACTTAACTGCGCTGTATGGCTCGGCAGTGTGTGAAGCCGGTGGCGTAGTTAAAACAAATGAAGGGGGTTGCCTTTATAAGATGCCAGCGATCTTTATTTGGAGAGTTAAGTTGACAGCGGTTGTGTTTACCAGCGCTTAAATGAGAAAAACATCACACTCTCTTGTGATTTTAGCATGCGTACATTAGAGTTAAATCCTGGGAAACGGCATTCCCCGGCATAACCATTAAAACTATTTCCCGTTTCCAGAGAAATTGTGGGCTGATTAAGCATTCTTCCCCACATTAAAGTACTCATATTATGCTTATTGGCTTTTTCCCTTTCCTCTATTGTGTTATATATCTTTTTGTGCACGTTATAGGTTTACAAAGTGAAAAAGCCCAAAGTCCACCCCAAAGGGACTTACCATCTCCAACAGAAAACACTGTTCACAAACTGCTCCAAACAGCTCTATTGTAGTCCAGCCTTTACTTCAGAGACAAACGTGGTCACTTTGGAACACACGTTATAATGCTCGCCTAGCTGCTAGCATGGCACGCCCTCATACTCTGCTTCTGACTGGCTAGTAGTCCTTACCTAGCTACTGTCAGGGCACGCCCTCATACTCTGCTTCTGACTGGCTAGTAGTCCTTACCTAGCTACTGTCAGGGCCCTCATACTCTGCTTCTGACTGGCTAGTAGTCCTTACCTAGCTACTGTCAGGGCACGCCCTCATACTCTGCTTCTGACTGGCTAGTAGCCCTTACCTAGGTACTGAGCATGTGCGATTCCCAACAAAGATAGAACAGAAGTGAGAGGTCTCACTCTGTAGCTAAAACAGAGAGCTCAACACACAGGGTGAAAAGAGGAGCTGCAGCAATGTGCAGTACAACAATAATATGGTGTTTTTTGAAAATTAAACCATGTAAACCTATTCTGATATAACCTCTAAATACAATTATGAACCTGAAAATGAGCATAATATGAGCACTTTAAATACAAATACAGGTAGAATATCACACAATAGTAACACTGACAAAACAGAAGATACTGTAAAACCTAAACCCATCTGTATTATTATACAATACAATATATATAAGTGTTCAGCAAAAATAGCTACCCATGGCTATAAGAGAATCAAGCTCCGTGGACATTTTTAAAAGACAATTGAAAACTTATTTATTCAGCGCTGCTTTTAACTAATTGTCGCTCATTTGTTTAATTATCATAGTTTAGATGTTTTATTGTTCCAATGCATTCCGTTGTGTTGTTTATTTTGATTTTTTGGGGGGGCATTTTAGCCTTTAATAGACAGGACAGCTGTAGACAGGAAAGGGGTAGAGAGATGCAGCAAATGGCTGCAGGTCAGACTCGAACCCTGAGCCGCTGCGTCGAGGACTGAGCCTCTGCATATGGGGCGCCCGCCCTTCCAGATGAGCTATCTAGGCGCCCCCGTTGTGTTGTTTTGATTTTTTTTACATAATCTATTGTTCTTGGCATACCTGTTCTTAATGTTTGCGGCCTCTGTTGTTCGATGCTCATTTGTTTGGTTTTATCACATAAGTGTCTGCACTTGTTTTAATTGATTTTTATTGTTTTAATGGGATTTTATTTGTTTTGTGGTCTCTCCACTTTGTTGTAAAGCACTTTGAGCTACACTCTCTATATGAAAGGTGCTTCATAAATAAAGTTTATTATACTATTAATTGATAATTAAGTACCAGGGTGTTACTCTGGCCATCACATCTGACAGGTGCATTAAAATCTGAAACTCTGCCTGCGGTGAAGATGCTCTACCTGTCGATAAAAAGGATGACTTTGTCCTCATTCTTCATCTCCTCCAGAGCCTCTTTAAGGAGTCGTACTTTCTGGCCTCCTCCTGGACCGGACATGTAGTCGCCACTCATCCATTTCTGACCCCGACCCAGAACCTTAAAAACATACACACATAAATGTATTGCAATTGGAAGAGTTGAATGCTCTTTTGAAGAAGAGATAGACAGGCTTCCATGGCTAGACAACAGGAAATACACTTTTACCACAAGGGTTCCTACCTTGACAGTGTAGTTAAAGTGTTTAGCGGACCCCAAGAAACGCTTGAAGCCATCAGTCTCTTTGGTTGCAACTGTCACAACTAGAAGTTTCTCTGGAAGACACCACATTAAAGAGGAATTCAGAAAGAGAATACGTATTAATCAATTTATATTTATGTATGCCACCCCCAACTGTTAGATGAAATTCATGCCCATGCCAGGGAGTGTGTGTGTGTGTGTGTGTGTGTGTGTGTGTGTGTGTGTGTGTGTGTGTGTGTGTGTGTTTTCTTAAGAAATTCTTCAATACTTTACTTTATGAGTATGTGTAATTTACTGTAACCAGGAATGGGCTTGCATTGCCAAGGAGAAATGAATCCAAATTCGTTAAGACAGAAAGAAAAGTCTATTTTTTTGTTGTTTATTGGTCCATAACAGACATTTAACAGCATCTACAGTATGCTAACGTTAGCATAGATATGAGCTAGCTACGGCTAACGGTAACGATAGCAGCAGCGCTGACAGCCCCTAGCAACGGCTAGCAGCCCATTCCACGTCAGCGGCACAGGAGTCTTCCTCAGCATCTAGGTGCAACTTTCTCTCTTGTGTTTACTCATGATGTTAAACGCAAACATTTTCCTAATATTTTCTTAATAATGGGCTATAACATAACTTAATAAACGTCTTTTGCGAGTTAGGCTAACGTTACAAATAAGCGCAGCGCATATCGAAGTTAACGTTAAATCTCAACTTTTCTTGTAGCTAACGTCAATGCAAAAAATACACAGTGGAAGTGGGATTTCCTTTCCTTTTTTTGGCTTATTTGCTGCCAAGTCTGCTTGAATTTTATAACGTTAACAGACATTTTTGTCGATAGGAACCCACCGGCCATGTCAGAGGTAAAATTAACGTACGTTAACGGTTGGGAACATTCTAACGTTAACGGTTAGGAACATTATAACGTTAACGTAGCCTACGTTAACAGTTAGGAACATTCTAGTTTTTTCCCCAACCGTTGCCCACATGAGCTAAGGAGTCTCTCTCAGTCCATACCAAGCTTGAGTGCCATTAACTTCACTGTTAGAAACCGTGACATGTTGACTTTATCAAACGCCATTATTAGCTATAAAAATGTGAGAGAAC
>NC_050184.1:2727031-2772031 GCF_008315115.2 Sander lucioperca | reverse complement strand
AGCCTCCAAACCTTTGTAGGATTTAAGGTCTTCTGCTGTGTATGGGCTCAGCGAGAAAACCAGGTAGTTGACTATATCGGGATATGTAACTGATGGAAGAATCACCGGGTCGCCGTGGGTCCAAGAAGAGGGAGCCAACTTGAAGGGATCTGCACCGCCAGTAAACTGTAATTTCTCAAAATATTGCGCCTTTTCTTGTGGTCCAAGTCCTTCCCTATGTGCCTTTGCATCTTGGACGCGTTTTGATGAGCTTTTCTGTTGTTTAGATATAAAGTATTAAAGCATCCAAAGTGCACAATACTCCATTACTCCATTCAGTTGTTTACACCGAGTGCCTCCAACATGGCCGCATATCCAGGTTACCGCCCAGAACGTGACGTCGGTGAAAACCCTCTGTATTGCCCAGCTCTACTTGTACTTTACTTGAGTCTGTTCTTTCCATGCCACTTTGTACTTCTGTTCCGCTACATTTCAGAGGGAAATATACTTAGCTTATTGACACTTAGCTGACCCAGGCGGTTTACTGTGAATCACATGCATGAAGTCATTTACAGACAAGGGTGTAACTTTGGGTTCAGCATTGGGGGGGGGGGGGGGGGTTGAGAGCTCCACTTTTGAGCAAAATTTAAATTTTGAGCGTCAAACACTTCATTTTCTGCATTCTGGTGAATTTTTCTGCATCAATTCATGTTGCAAATGCCTTTATATTAGAGCCGGGCAATATATGGATATTATATTGATATATCGTGATATGAGACTAGATGTCGTCTTAGATTTTGGATATCGTAATATGACATAAGTGGTGTCTTCTCCTGGTTTTAAAGGCTGCATTACAGTAAAGTTATGTCATTTTATGAACTTACCAGACTGTTGTAACTGTTCTATTATTAGACATTATATCAACATTACTGGTGATTATTTATCAAAAATCTCATTGTGTAAATATTTTGTGAAAGCACCAATAGTCAACACTGCAATATCGTTGCGGTATCGATATCGAGGCATTTGGTCAAAAATATCGTTATATTTGATTTTCTCCTCGAGAGAGAAATATTGTACTTTTTACTCCACTACATTCATCTGTTACAGCTTTAGTTACTAGTTACTTTACACATTAAGACTTCTGCACACTAAACACATGTAGTTTATAAAATCTGATGTTTTATTATAAAGTAAACTAGCCGACAATATAACGGCCTACAAGTCCAGCTGAGATGATCAGACCATTAAACACACAACTGGTTGGATCCTTTACACTCTGACTTTCTACAATGGGAGGATTATTCTGCATCGAGTACTTTAATACTTTAAGTACATTTTCCTGATGATACTTAAAGACTTTCACTTAAGTAACATTTTCAATGCAGGAACTTTTACTTGTAACAGAGTATTTTTAACAGTGTAGTATTAGTACTGTTAAGTAAAGGATCTGAATACTTCTTCCACCACTGCAGGTAACGGCCATATCCTTATTGACATTGACTCTAACAAACTGTGGGTGGCGTCGTCTTCACAGCCCGGCTCGGCTCCGGTCCACCAGACGGAGTACTCCCCGAGAGTCGGCGTCCATCTGGAGGGGAAGCGTGCCGAGGCTCAGGCCACCATGCTGTGGTTCCGGAAAGGAGCCGTGCTGTCAGTCCGCTGCGCTTCACCCGCCGCTCTGCAGTCGGCCCGGGACTGCGTCACCATCAGAGAGGAGTTTATCGCGCACAGAAGCAGACCTAACGTCTATCTCCAGCGAATCCACATCAACAACCCGTCTGACAAGGCTGCCTCCTTGGACGTTTCCTACAGCAACCCCTCCTTCGGGAGCAAGTTCTCCTCCAGCGTGGAGAAACTGGAGGACAGAGAGATAGTGCTCTCCTCCGGCCGAGTGCCCGTGGAGAATAATCGCATGGTTCTAGTGGTCGTGGTTGCCAAGAAGCTGAACAGCAGGATCCAGGTTCCTGCTAAGTTAGAATACAAAGACAACATCCTGTCAGTGGTGCGGACATCGGAGCCCATCGAGCCCTCCAAGCTGGAGGAGACCTTCAC
Organism: Sander lucioperca; assembly: GCF_008315115.2. Taxonomy (NCBI): domain Eukaryota; kingdom Metazoa; phylum Chordata; class Actinopteri; order Perciformes; family Percidae; genus Sander; species Sander lucioperca. The sequence goes on along the minus strand of NC_050184.1, from coordinate 2,769,997 downwards.
CGCCCTCAGAGACGGAGCCAAAAAGGAGCTGGGCGAGCTGCTGAGGGCCAGCGTGGACGAGCTGGTTGTAGATCACCAGCAGGCCTGGATGGACCTCTTCATTTCAGGTGAGCAGAGGTTGTAGCAGGGGCCAGAGCTGTAATCGGGCCTGAAAAGGCCCGTGCCCGACAGAATTCGGCCCGAGCCTGACAAGTACATTTTGATTGACAGCTTTTTAAAGGCCGAACCCGTTTACAGCCCGACTGTACAAAATGTCTATCAGCAGTGATTAGAGTGTCAGAGAATAGCGCGGACACGCTCTTCACGCCGCGAGCGGGCACACGCACAACTCGGCGGAAAAGGGAGAGAAAGAAAAAAGAGACTGCGCCGCACGCACGCAGCTCTTTTGTCTTTCGTTAAGAATGAGTAATTTATACATGTTTTAACATCATGTATTCATGACTAACGGAGGCTATCGGCCACTTGGAAGTTGGAACAAAGAAATGAAATAAGTCCTCCAGCGGCCAGCCTCCGTTTCACCTCCTCAGCATCCATTTTGGCGCTAATCGAAACGCATCACCTGACCACTCATTTACCGCGCAACCTGGAGCGCAAGCCCGAGCCCGTGTAAAATGATAGAAATCAAGACTGAACCCGGGAATGTAGAGTTTATTGACATGCTTTTATTAATCGAAAGTAAAATATGTTTGACTGTATTATTTGCATGTCTCATATAGCCTTCTCACGTACAACTTGGTCCGCACAAAGCCATAAAAAGTTAGTAAAAAGGTTCCGTAGCCATCATAGAGTTTAGTAACTCAAGCAAAACAAGGCCTTTCACAGCCTGAATATGAAAACTCTCTGAGACTCCGAAATTCCCCCAGAACCAAAGTCGGCAAATCTGGCAAATTCTGCTTTGAGAGTTGCGTAATTGCAGTTTGAAAACAGTTTCCCGTCTTTTTGGTTTGGCGCACACGAGGCGGGTCAGAAGTTATTGTGAACCCAAATAGATATGCGGGCCGGGACCAAACTCTGCGAGGGGGCCGGATTAGGCCTGCGGGCCTTGAGTTTGACCGGCGTTTTTAGAATAACATCAACTTTGTGTCTCTCTGACTTAGAGGATGGATACCCGGCCCGGGCCGGGTTCAGACAGATATTTAGAAATGATGTCCGGGTTCGGGTCGGGCTCGGTCACATCAGCGCGATAAGGCATTGAACATTTTAAATTTAAAAAAGCTTATTATGTAGGTGTGCGCCTGTGTTAAAGTGCGATTGTTGCACTGATGCCTCATCTGTTGACATTTCCAAATGCCTTCCTACAGCTGCTTAATGAAAGCTTTCCACACAAACAAACGTATGTGTCATTAGTATGAGAGGAAAAAACAAGATTTTAACTGTGTCGGGCTCGGACATAAATATCTTAATGCCTGTCGGGCTCGGGCCGGGTTCGGTTACTGCTCTGTCGGACGCGGCCGGGCTCGGACTGGACCGGCGAATCAATGGAGCAAAAGTTCTGTTACTGGGAAAAATATCCACGTTCATTCTGTGAACTCTCCTCCAGCACAGTGTAACAAAAATAGCTTCTGTGGCCCAACTTAAAAAGAGAAACATCAGATGTGTCACGAGGGAAAATTAGTTGCGTTCTGGTTTTGAAGAAGAATGATGAGACAGCTGGAGAACAATTAGACAAAAACTAGTATGTCGGCTCTACAGGATGATCCTTTTCCTTGGCAACTGTCATGTTTTCCCCAAATGATGTACAGATTTTTAGGCATTCTGTTCTCAAGTGGCTTGACAAATAGTGCATATAGCTGCCCTAAATGGGAGGAAAACATCTCTGTAGTGGCTTCTGTGGCTCCAGCCCTAAATGTTTTCTCAAAAGCCCTGAATCTTTTAGGTCGACTTCACTGTCTTTCAGAAGCTGTAGCGTTTTGGGAAGGGGGGCTAATTAACGCTCCAAAGTTAGGCTTAATATTGTTGAAGGACAAACTTGCATGCCATATTCAAAGGGGTCCGTTGACGATGCATCGTTACATCCCTGTGGCTAAACTAGGGCTGTGCAATTAATCAAAATTTAATCGTGATGATGATTTCTGTTCCCAATTTATTACAAAAACAGAATAATCGAGAGACAATTATTTAGCTCATTACGTTTCACAAGTGAACTCTTATTTTCTCGTGTTCCGAATTTAAAAATTAAGTTTAAATAGGAAAAGTATTAAGGCAACATTCACAGTTGTTTGTGTTTTTTTTTTTTTTTTTTTTTACTGTTGATTTATTTAACTTTTTCCACTGTTTTTTAAGTTCAAGTAATTGTGACATCTTTTCAGAAGTCAACGAGTAATCGTGATTTCAATATTGACCGAAATAATCGTGATTGTATTTTTTTTCCATAATCAAGCAGCCCTAGGCTAAACATACATACAGCAGGGCTGTAAACAATACTTAGACCCAGATTGATATATTGAAGGAATTTAACTATATATATAACTGTGTAACATGCTGACCGCTGTGGATCTAAACTCTGGAGTGATTTTAGGGCAGATCATGCTTTCTCACGTGATCTGTCAGGAGGTTCGGTTGGTTTTAATCTTTGCGTAGACTGTAAAGAGGTTGCTGATTGGTTGGGTGCTTGCACCAGTGTCAAAAGTATGCAAAACCTCTGCCAGGAACTAAATAGGGACGAAACATATTTGCCTATTTGTAACTCACAGACATCACCTTACTTTGGGTTTCTGCTTTTCCACAGAGGGACAGACTCACTAAACCAGTGTTTCTTAAACGTTTTCAGACCAAGGACCACTTAGGGCTCCTGCACACTGGCTGCGTGGCGTGAGCGTGGCGTTTCTGCTGCGTGTCAGCTGCGTGGCGGCTGTGTGGCGTTTTCTCTGTCTTTACACACCAGAAAGGTGTCTGACGCAGCGCTGCTGCTGCTAGCCTTGTCTGTACACATGTATGTTTCCAGAAACATAAACATAAATATATACGTATTTGATTACAGCAAAGACAACGTCGGCAGTATTGACGGTAACATAGGCTACAGAATATTTCATTCTGTATTGACAGGTGCAATGTTAGAAAATCGATAATTATTTATCATTCTTTTTTAAATTACATTTATATCTGCATTTATGTCAAACATCAAAATGTCATTTATTAAATGTATTTGTGTCTAAATGACATATTAACATCTTTTCGTATTCTATTTTGCCTGAAAACGCTTCCAAAATAGGCGTGTTTTCTGAGACGTGCGTGTCACGGAGGCAGTGTGCAAGCTATAACCTGTTAACATGGGAGCCAAAATTAAAAAACGGACACGCCACGCAGCTGACACGCTCACGCCACGCAGCCAGTGTGCAGGAGCCCTTACCCAATAAAAAAATAAAACCTCACAGACCACCTTACTGCCAAAATATCCCCAAAAACAGTAAGCCTCCAAATTCAATTTAATTCAATTCAAACTACTTTATTTATCCCAAGAGGTAAAGAAGGGCAGTTCCGTCTCCAGCGGTCTCCAGACCCCAACAGACAGCAGCTCGTCAGAAACAAAATACAAGGGATGGGCAGCGAGTGTTCACAGCCCTGTTTGACAGATACATAAATCAGGTTCCCAAACAAGTTGAACACAAGCAGCTCCCGCCTCAGGAAAACAAGAGGATGCTCATTCCAGAGACTATCGGCTAGATTTAAAAGTCTGATAGCAGATGGAATAAAGGACTTTGAATAGCGTAGTTTGTTTTCCATGGGTGGTGCCCTAAAGCGCCAGCCTGAGGGCAGTAATGTAAACTGTGAGGACAGAACATGGGTGTGTTGGTCCAAACTGTAATTCAACAGTATATTACAATTACAGCCAAATTTTGCCAGTTTTTACAAACGGCTGGCTCACTCGTCTCTGTTGCCGTCTTAATGAGGAAGAATTATGCTGCTTATGTCGAGACATCAGAGGAAGCAATGCCTGTCTGAAGCCATCTATCCATCTCGTCAGTTGACAGTAACCGTAAACTTCCGTAAAATCCGCCGTATTTCCTTCAAATGTCACGCTGGAGGACTCAACCAACATGGGGCGCACGCTCCTACTGGGTGAGCTAGAGGTCGCCCCCAGTGTTTTGAATATTTTACCAAATATATTCAACTGATTGCAATAATGTAAACACGCAAAGGCAAATATAAGACAGAAGGTAACATTTATTCATGCTAATCCTGCATTGAGTAGCTAAAAGTTATCAAAGTAACGTGCCGTGCGCTTATGGCTCGGGAACGTCAAGAATAACTAGGGCTGGGTACCGAATTCAGTACTTTTTAGGCACCAACCGAATTGCCTCCTTAGTATCGAGTATTGAAAAATGCCTCGTCATTCAATACCAAATGTCAATAATCGACCTAAGGAGTAAATGTCATCGTCAGCGAGCCTACCAAGCTCTGATGATGTCTGTGATTGGCTGTCTAACGTTACACGTCGTAGAGACACGCAGGAAAACTCCACGTTACACAGAGACAACTCCCCAATAATCCAAACTGGGCTTTTTTTCCCAAAATGTTGCTTCATTTTTAAGGTATTTGTTGCTTTTTCGAGACAAAAAAATTGACGTTTTAGGCTCCTTTTGTGAGTTTTTTTCCCCAAAGTTTTTGCCACTTTTTCCAACTTATGGCGCTATTTTTCGAATATTTTGCCTGATACCCAGCCCTAAGAATAACATTTGACGGTCAAAGTAATCAGTCGTTGGAAACCCGCTACATGCCAGGTTGTCGTGAAGTTGTGCTTCTGCTTCTTTGTTTCATTCAGGCGTTGAAATGCGGAAGATCACGGACTCCCACACCCCGTCGAGCCGCACGGTGAACACCACCCTCTACTACATCCTGTCCTCCTCCTGGGCTCCTCTGCTGGACCGGAGTCTCCCGGGTGAGGTGCGCGACCGCCTCGAGTCCAGCCTCAACTACGCCGACCACTGCTTCAGCGGCCACGCCACCATGCACGCTGAGAACCTGTGGCCCGAGCGCGTGAGCAGCGCCGCCCAGATCCTGCAGCTGGTCACGCTGTGGACCCTGACTCTGCAGAAGAGAGGCTGCAAGGTCCTGGTGGCGGCCGGCGCGCACGGCGCCGTGCAGGGCGTGGCGCTCAGCTTCGGCGGCCTCCAGTTCACTGAGAACCACCTGCAGTTCCAGGCCGACCCGGACGTGCTGCACAACAGCTACGCGCTGCGCGGCATCCACTACAACCAGGACCTGATCAACCTGGCCGTGCTGCTGGACGCCGTCGGGAAGCCCTTCCTCCACGTGTCGGTGAAGCCGCAGGAGAAGCCGGTGAAGCTGTACGCCTGCGAGGCGGGCTGCCTCAACGAGCCCGTGGAGCTGACGTCGGAGACCAAGGGCCACACCTTCCCCGTGATGGTGACGCAGCCCATCACGCCGCTGCTGTACATCTCCACGGACCTGCGGCACCTGCAGGACCTGCGCCACACGCTGCATCTCAAGGCCATCCTGGCCCACGAGGAGCACATGGCCAACCGGTACCCGGGCCTGCCCTTCCTCTTCTGGTTCAGCGTGGCCTCGCTCATAACGCTCTTCCACCTTTTCCTCTTCAAGCTCATATACAACGAGTACTGTGGCCCCGGCGCCAAGCCCCTCTTCAGGAGCAAGGTATAAACAGCGGTGGTAAAACACAACTGGAAAGACTACACTGCAAACTGATCTGCTCTGGTTTGTTTTTGACTTGTGCGTGTGGTGGCAAAGATTTCCTCTCTCTCTCTCTCTCTCTCTCTCTCTCTCTCTCTCTCTCTCTCTGTGGGTTGGTTTTTGCTTTCCACCTTCTCTGAGTGAACTCTATTTTCCCGTCTCACGTGGTCCATGTTCGGAGTGGGTTGGCATAATCCCTTTTGCCCTCTCACAAAGGGGGGATTCTGCAGGTTTTTGTTCTGTGTTTGAAGGAGTTGATAAAGATTTCCCTGCGGCTGTTTCCTCTTAGACACTCTTTGTGAGGCTACATCTACACGGCTACGTTTTGGTTTTTAAGCGTTTGAGTTTTGTGCCAAAAGCTGATCTCACATTCTGGTATACTGGGCATAAACAGGAGGCAGCGTGGAGACTCCGCCCGCTGCAGGTAGGTGCCATGGTAACGTTAGTAGCTTTAAGTCTCAGAGAGCGAGCCGTTGTGACCAATACAAACATTGGCGTCGGCGTCGGTGTCTCCAAAGGTCTCTGTTTGCGGCCGTTGAGACTGAAACACAACCCGGCAGATTCCAAACCAAAATGGGTCAGAAGAGTTTCCAAATGTCTCCGGTTTAGGGATTAACAGATACCGATTATTAGTAGTTAATGAAACTGATATGCATTTACAGTGAAGTCAAAATTAACATTTTTGGAACGTTTCAAAGTCCAACAGAAAACTGTATTTAAAGTGACACCAAAGCACATTTCCTCTTCGGTCCCCCTACAGGTTGGAAGTGGAATTGTCCATTGTAGTTTCTTATGTCTCATTGGAACTACAGATCTGCTACCCGATCTGGCAAACTTGCATAGTGCGGTTATAGCCGGTAGAGAGCCGCAAAGAGAATGCTGCAGTGCCGTTCACCCTGTTACGAGTTGATGAACCACTGAAATGCTTTCAGTAAAAATAAATTGTAAGATTATTTTTTTGGGGGCTTTTCCCTTTATTATATAGTGACAGTGGATAGACAGGAAAGGTGGGAGAGAGATGGGGGATGACACGCAGCAAAGGGCCGCAGGTCGGACTCAAACCCGCGCCGCTGCAAAGGACTCAGCCTACATGGGTCAGCTCTTACTGGGTCAGCTAGAGGCCGCCCTGCTTTCAGTAATAGAGAGTCAGAGAGTGCTGTGGGCGGGACATTAGAGGGACAGACACAAGAGCTGTAGCTGCACCAAAGTAGAGCACTTTTTAATTCATTCACTTTATCGGTTATCAGGCAAATAAAAAGCTGATACAGATTAGAGGATGGATACCCAAACCGAGCCGACGGGCCGGGCCGGGTTCAGACAGATATTTAGAAATGATGTTTGGGTTCGGGTCGGGCCCGGTCACATCAGCGCGATAACATTGAACATTTTAAATAAAAAAAAACAGCTTATTATGTAGGTGTGCGCCTGTGTTAACGTGCGCTAGTTGCCCGGTGTGCGCTGATGCCTTATCTGTTGACATTTCCGAATGCCTTCCTTTAAACGTACGTGTGTCATTAGTGTGAGGAAAAAAATGAGATTTTAACTGTGCCGGGCTCGGACATAAATATGTTAATGCCTGTCGGATGCGGGCCGGGCTCGGACAGAAAAATGCGCCAGATCCGCACTCTAATACAGATCATCTGAAAACGGCCCGATGATCAGCCAGGGCCGATAATCGGTCTAATCCCCAGTTTAGGGGCTCTGAAACGCCCAGAGCAGTGTTTTTAAACCAAAACGTAGCAATGTAAATGTAGCCTAAGCCGTTACAATCACCAGTTGAAAAGTAGCCTTCATATAAGATCACAGACCTTTAAGTTCCAGTTAACCGTTTGGTCTACGTCGGCATTTTAGCTCACCGTCTGTTCGACTGCTCTTCTCATCGTGGGATGTAAAGCATTCTATTGATTTCAAATGGAAGAAACAAAACAAGCACAAGAGTTATTTAATATTATTTCACTTCTTCTGAGCAGTCTTAGGGGACCATACCAGTGTTTTTGCATTTATAATAAATCACCTTGTAGACTTTAAATGAAGGAACATTTTCCAAAGTGTAATAGGTTTTCTTGTCTTTCTCCACAAGGAAGTTCATTAGTTTTTATTATTCGTTCTTGTTTGAATAGGTAATCCGTTCCAGTGGACATTGTGTCTGCTTTTATTTTTGTAAGTAAGACTAACTTTATTGTTGTTAAGGAAGCTGTTAGACATTTCAGTTTGAGTGTGCAATAACATTTAAAGAGACGTTTGTGTGGTTTTTGACCACTAGTAGCGCTGTGTTTAAGGCTGGGTATCGCCACTCATTTCTCTGGTTCTCTCAGGTCCCGCTTTGATTTGATTTCTGATTTTACTTATAGTTGATATGATCCGATACCGATGATTAATCCTTCCTGGTGTCCTCGGGTCAAATTTGACCCATTTTCAAAAAGTTTCTATAGCCGAAATTTCTTTCAAACAAATTGTCCAAAGAAATAACGTGGATGGTTTCACTACAACGCTCTTCACAAGTTAAATAAATAATCAGGTCACTACTTTCATTGGATTTGGGTGTTTTAGTCAATTTTATAGCATTTTGAGAAAAAACTATTGATAAAAGAACGTTGAAAAAAGTGACAAAAATGTCAAAAAAGTGACAGAAAAAGTGACACAAATGTTAAAAAAGTGACAAAAATGTCAAAAAAAAGTGACAGAAAAAGTGACACAAATGTCAAAAAAAATGACAAAAATGTTAAAAAAGTGACAGAAAAAGTGACACAAATGTTAAAAAAAAAGTGACAGAAAAAGTGACAAAAATGTAAAAAAAAAAAAAAAGTGACAAAAATGTCAAAAAAACCACAGAAACTTCAAAAGGCTCAGAAAAAGTCGACAAAAGTGACAAAAAACATTGAGGAAAGCCACAAAAGTGTCGAAAAACAAGACCAAAACGTTGATAAAGGTTTTTCATTTAAAATTTTGACTCAGAAAAACAAAAAATTGCAGGTCAACGGGAAGACAACACGAGGGTTAAAAAGCCCAGAGTGGATTCTCTGTCTGCAGCAGATGAAGACCTCAGGAAGCATCGGTATATCTCATTATCTCATGCTAGCTGGTTGGGAAAGGGGGGGTTAACCCTCTGAGGAGTCCAAGCGATGTTTGACAACACTCCTACTCAAAAAGCAATATTACAAAATTTAATTTTATACATTTATTTACTAATTTATTCATATATTTACGCTACTTTTGTGAAACCCAAGACTTTTGTAAACTTATTTCAAGCACCAAAACAATTGAGTGTAGGTATGTTTTCACAAGAGATTTCAGAAATATTAGGTGTAGGTGTATATATTAGGTGTTGCGCCAGCACTATATATATATATATATATATATATACATACATACATACATATATCGTGCAGCACTAATACCCAGCCCTACTCACTTTTACACAATTACTGATTTGCAGGAAAGTCACATGGACAAGATTTGTAATAAATGATCCACATTGGTATGGTCCTTTTTAAAATCATTATTTAAGGAAAAGCTTTTTTATTTTTTATTAACAGCTTGAATTTCATTTCCGTAGCTCTGGTCGTCGGTACGGTTAGTCGCTGCAACATTGTACTCGACAAGTGAATTTGCTGAAATACAGCAGCATGGTGAAAGCTTCGGATCAGACAGACTGTAAACAAACTTTCAGCTGAGTCGGACTTGTTCAGAGGAAGAATCAAAGGCGAACAGTAAATGTATCAGTCCCTCCAGCAAAACGTGATTATGTGATCGCATAATTCAACGCATAATCAGCCAAAGTCCGCATATTTATGCGGGGGGCCACATTTTTTCAAATACGCCGCATAAATCGCCGATTTCCGCGCAAAATACACGGGGCTTGCATGATTTCATAATCCCCGCATTTTCGTTGCAAAAAAAGTCACATATATCTTAGCAGAAAGTTGAAAAATGTTGCGTTTATTTCACACAAGAGCAGCCATTTTCCCCTGTTGCCATGGGAACATTATGAAGTGACGTAATTACGCGCCGTGAACATCATCGAAAAGCTGCAAACCCCGCGATGAAGCCACGATGAAACTGCAGTTTTTGCAAGTTCCCGCAATTTCATCGCATAAAATTGCATAAATATCCGGCATATTCCATCGCATTTTTTAAGAAAACGTGACGCATAATCAAGGATTTTTGCCCGCAACAATCACAGAAAAACTCCGCATTTTTCTGGAAGGACTGATGTATTACCCAAACTCTGTCTTTCCTGTGCAATGAGGGGTTATGAGCAATGTTTCAAGTGCTTTAAGGCTCTGACACACTAACCCGACGGCCGACCGGCGGCAGAAAGCCAGTCGGACTGATCAGTCGGCTCCCGTCTCTCAAAAAAGTGCCTCGGAACACACAAAGCGACGCCGACTTGAGCGTACGTTCTGCACGTGCGCGAGACGTAATACGTCTCCATAACAGCAGGCGGCGCTAATCTGTATTGTCGCCCAAAAAAATGAAAACTGGCAGCCGATTGGACGAATACGTCACGTGGGTCTGGCTGCTCCCGGATTTTACAACCGAGCATAATGGCGACTAATTCAGAATACGATCTCATATTGGACTAAAATAGTTCACCGAAACGTGTTTCTGAAAACATTTTAAGAGAGAAATAGGCCGTGCGGTTGCTGAATCTGTCTTCATTTCAGATCAGCAAAGGTCAGTTTAAAAGATTTTCGTCAGATTTTGAGAGGCGTTAGTCAGGCTCATCCCGTTCGTCATTTCTGGGCCGACGGCTCCTCCGACGGACGACGGCACGGAACACACCGAACAGACTCGAGTCACCGACCTCGCCAGACTGTCTGACGGCCGATTATCGGCTCTGTGTGTCAGCGCCTTTAGATAATCCGCGAGATCAGGGGTGTCAAACTCAATTTTGCACCTCTTTGTTTCAGGTGAGCAGAGTTTGTAGCCGGGGCGGAGCGAGGGGGGCCCCAGCCCCGAAGCTTTTCTCAAAACCCCCTGAATCTTTTAGGGCCACACTGGCAAATGACAATCATTAACACCAGATGTTTAGTTTGCTGACATGATTTTATTCCATAGAAAAAGCAGAAACATTTTTGACTGTATTTTTGCACGTCTCGCATAGCTTCCTCACTTACAGTTTGGTCGACATGAAGCCCTAAAAAAGCTCAGCCGTCATAGAGTTTAGCAAGTAGCAAAACGATGAATTATGGTTACTTTTTAAAAAGCAGGCTACCACACAGACTACTCGCAACAACCTGTTTCGCTGCCTAAATATGCAAACTGGATGTGTGAACATTTCTGAGTCTCAAAGTAGTAAAGTATTACGACAAGTTTCTCGTCTTTTTGGCTTGGTCGCACAACTAGGCGGGCCAACATTTATTGTGAACCTAAATTGATATGGGGGGCCGGATTTGGCCCGCAGGCCTTGAGTTTGACACGTGTGCGCTAGCTAAACTAATTGTTTCCAGCCTGTCTGACCCTCTGACTGCTGTGTACCTGTCCAGAGCTACGGACAAATAAATAAAACCCAAGTTGGAATAAATCTTACGCTTCTTTTAAGGGAGATGATTCAGTCCCTCCAGAAAAACGTGATTATGCGATCGCATAATTCAATGCATAATCAGCCAAAGTCTGCATATTTATGCGCACTTTCGCCTCATAAATTGCAGATTTCCGCGCAAAATATGCGGGGCTTGCATGATTTCACAATCCCCGCATTTTCGCTGCAAAAAAAGTCACATATATCTTAGCAGAAAGTTGAAAAATGTTGCGTTTACTTCACACAAGAGCAGCCGTTTTCCCCTGTTGCCATGGGAACGTTCGACGTGATTATCATCGAAAAGCTGCAAACCCCGCTATGAAGCCATGATGAAACCGCAGTTTTTGCAAGTTCCCGCAATTTCATCGCATGAAATTGCGTAAATATCCCGCATATTCCATCGCATTTTTTAAGAAAACGTGCCGCATAATCAAAGATTTTTGCCAATCACAAAAAGACTGAGATTTTTCTGGAAGGACTGATGATTGTCATGAATTGATCCTACATATAAGGCTACAGCTACACTACTACGTTTTGGTTTAAAAACGAATGTCTTTAGCTACGTATAGGCCTCATGTCCACACTGCTCCGGCCTTCTCGAGATCCTAAAACAGAGACATTTGGAGACACTGCTGCCCCCGTTTTGGTTTGAAAACTCCGGGGTTGCGTTGTAGTCTGGACGGACAGAAACGGAGACGTTTGGAAACGAGGAAGCGCGTCAGTCTTATCGGTTAGATAGCTTACAGACCTTTCAGTAACAGTTCCACCTCGTTGTCAGTCCAAGGTAATACATCCCTGCTCTTACTGTTCACCGTTGTTGTGTCTTTTCTGTATTTTCAACTTCTACATCCATGATTTTCAACCGCAGAGTAACACCAGACTATCTGCTTCCTGTTTACACCGACACGCACGTGCCCAGTGTGTGTGACCGGTCTAGAGCCCGACTGATACGGGACTTTTAAGGCCGATATCGATACAAATATTTGGTGATTTTAAAAATCCGATATTCCGATATATCGGCTGATATATATTATTAAAAAAAAAAAAAAATCCAGAAACGCGTAGCGAAACATCAAACAGATTTCTCTAACATTAGGTATTTGTAGTTATTTATGAGTCCTCACTAAAATAATATGATAATGCAGTTTAAAAATAAACTTGTTTTATTGTCACAACAGAACATCAAAATATATCAAAGTTTGATAAATTAAATGTAGTAGAGCGCCCTCTGGTGGACAAACTATGCAACGCCAACACTCAGAACATGGCTGAAGGGGGTTTCGTCCGTTTTTATTTTAATTTTTAAATATTTATTTATCAGCCATTATAAATGCAGATACCGATAGTTTGGAAAATACCTAATATCGGCCGATAATATCGGCCGATAATATCGGCCCGCTGATATGTCAGTCGGGCTCTAGAACGGTCATGTGATATGTGTTGTCAGACGGCTTGGAGCTAAAACTCTTGTGTGGACGGAGATCGTTTTTATCTCAAAAACGCCGCTTAAAAATGAAAACGTAGCTGTGAAGACGTAGCCTTAAAATTGGAACTCGGTGTAGTAAGATGTCTGTTGTCATGTTCAAACAGCTGCTTGTTTACAGATGTTCTCTTGTTGAGACCGGCTGGGAACGTTTAGAGAAGGGTGTGCTGCTAAATGTTCGTCTCTGATCAGCTTGGACTGCGTGTGCTCACTTTGCCAGAAGTCTTTATCTACTGTTAATGATGATGTTTTATATTGAATCACTCAATTAAATTTCAAGAAATCTATGGGCTGGCTTTGGCTCTTCACTGCTGACCGATCTGTCGCACCCTGTGGTGCTCCAATCACAGATCTCTCATCTTCTGCATGTCTGTATGCTTTCATTTCTCTTCTTCCTTCTTTTCGGGAGGCAGGGGTGGAGCTAGAAGGGATACAGCTTTGGCCAAAAGTTAGGCAAAATGTCTACAGTCCATTGTTTTAACCCTCCTGTTGTCCTCGGGTCAAATATGACCCATTTTCAAAGTTTCTAGCCTATATATCAGAAATTTGGATTTCTTTCAACCAAATTGTCAAAGAAAATAACGTGGGTAGTTCCATACAACGCTCTTTACAAGTAAAATAAATGGTCAGTTCACTGTTCTCATTGGATTTGGGTGTTTTATTAAATTTTTTATATCATCCATCCATCCATCTTCGTCCGCTTATCCGGTATCGGGTCGCGGGGGTAGCAGCTCCAGCAGGGGACCCCAAACTTCCCTTTCCCGAGCCACATTAACCAGCTCCGACTGGGGATCCCAAGGCGTTCCCAGGCCAGGTTGGAGATATAATCCCTCCACCTAGTCCTGGGTCTTCCCCGAGGCCTCCTCCCAGCTGGACGTCCCTCCACCTAGTCCTGGGTCTTCCCCGAGGCCTCCTCCCAGCTGGACGTCCCTCCACCTAGTCCTGGGTCTTCCCCGAAGCCTTTTATATCATTTGGAGAACGTAAGAAAGCTTTTTTGCACACCTCTTTTGTCGGGCAGGTGCGTAGGATATGATCAAAAGCTTAGAGAAAGTCCCGCACACTGACTATTACGCAAGCAATAATTTATTTAGAAAAATACAACGTTTAGGTCTCAGACCTTCATCAGGTAAATGTCAATGTCAAAATATCATTTGGAGAAAAAAAAAGAATGTTGAAAAAAAAAAATGTTAAAAAAAAAAAGGCTTCAAAAACGTTGAAAAAAAGCGGCAAAAAGTTTTTAAAAACGCAACAAAAATTCCGTAAAAAGTGACAGAAACGTCAGGAAAAGCATAGAAATACCACAAGTTGCATAGGCGACGGGAAGACAACACAAGGGTTAAGCAACATCATCTTTTTAACGTAAACCTAACCTCTCCTAATTACCGTTTTCATTTCTTGCACTGAGCTGTTACTTTATACACTTATTGACTTTTTTTCTTACTCTTATTTTTACTTTGAATTTGACTGTGAGCAACTGCAACTAAACTATTTCCTCCGAGGGGGATCAATAACGTATTCGGATTCTGATCTCGCGCAATCTAATATAATATAATTTAATACTTTTGCCCAGGAAACGGATCTTTTTCCTAAACTTAAAGGTGCGGTAGGTAAGACTTATTAAACTAACTTTCTGTCATGTTTGCTGAAACTGACCCTATGTTTCAGTAGAACTACATGAAGCAGGTAATTAAAAAAATTAATCTGGCTCCTCTGGCTCCACCTACAGCCTGTAGTGGGATTTACAAAAATCCACCGCTCCCTGTTCAGATGCACCAATCAGGGCCGGGGGGGTGTCTAACTGTTCAGATGCACCAATCAGGGCCGGGGGGGGGGGGTGTCTAACTGCGTGTCAATCACTGCTCATGCACACGCATTCATTCTCCCTTGTGGGGGGAGGGGCTTAGGAGACCGTTTTGGGCTTTAGCGGAAAAGGGGGGAGGGACTGAGAAGTTGTCGATGTTCAAATTCTTTAGCTAAGTCCTGGATCTTCACAATCCTACCTACGGCACCTTTTAACGTTTCGTTGCGGCGTCTAAACGTAACCGTCGTCGCCATAGCTGTCTCCCTTCTAGCTTCCCGCCAAGTGTGGGTGGGTTTGGGGTTAGTGAGTCATTTTTTCACAGCTGTTTTTCTAATCCTTCCGCTCTGACTTCACCAGGTCGCCCACAAAAGTGAGGACGGCTGCTGTGACCCCAGGATTGCTGCTTGAACATCACGTGTTGAATTCAACATGTGTGCGTGTATAGTGGTTCTGCTTGACCTTTGGCAGCAGGCGAGATAATGCATAATAAATAATGGGTGTGCTGCAGCTGAATGACAGCCATTATTTTTTTTCTATTTGCTGTTTTATTAAAAGTGCAAGATGAATGAGATGAAAGATAATGCAACAGGAAGACGTGAATGAGACATTAGAAGGCAGGAGAGCAAAACGAAAACGTATAGTCTATCCTGCTGTGAGACGATGTACACCAGGGGTGTCAAACTCATTTTAGTTCATGGGCCACATACAGTAACCCTAATTTGATCACAAGTGGGCCAGACCAGTGAACTACTCCAGAAAGAATCAGAAACTTGATCTGCCACACCGTTTCTTGTCAGCTTGATGTTGGCAAACGCAAGTTGCTTCTGCTACGACAGTTCTACGGCCGTTGTAGGAAAACAAAAAATGTGATGGACCCGGGAGATAGGGGTAATATTCAGAGAAAAATCTCAGAATATCTGAGATTAAAGTCGTAAATTTACGGGGAAAAAACTTGGATATTCTCTGAGCAACATGACATCGTGACTTTGCGTAAACATACACGCCACTTTCCTAAAGCCAAGTGGCGTGTTATGTGTACGCATTTTGAGCTATCCGCGTGTATGTCTACGCTGTATACAGCGGACGGCAGTCTGCAACGTCACAGCGTAAACATACACGCCACTTTCTAAAGCCACGTGGCGTGTTATCGCGAGGCTACGGTTGAGTTTAGGAAAAGAACAAACGTGGAAAGGAAACGTCACAAGTGGGACACCATTCCTGGATTTTCGCCCTTTCATACTACTCGCTACGGTGTCAATTCACGCGCAATCGCAAGGTAATGTAAGTCAATGGAGGCCAAACGGCATTGATAAACACGCTAAAAAGCAAGTATGTGTCTTGATAACACGCCAATGATGGAATACGAATTGGAAGTTTGCTCTGAGATTTAAGTGGTGAATTGGAATGAATTACTTAAAGGACAATTCCGGCGCAAAACGAACCTAGGGGTTATTAACTGTTGTGTACCTACTCTGTCCCTCTCTGGGACATGTTGTCATGCTAATCCAATGAGTTTGGAGCTTTACCGAGGCTACCGCGGACCGCTGGTTAGCTTACAATGCTAGTATGTAGGGCATGGGGACACTCAAATTAAATCGCTATTTAATACCACTAAAAAGGCTCGAAACATCACCACACTTTAAGGTTACCATAATTAGGGTCCCTAAACTAACTAGTCGAACGCCGTGCAACGTGGAATTCCCATACTGTCTACGGAGATTCCACGTTGCACGGCGTTCGACTAGTCATGACTGGTTTCCAAGATGGCTCCCGCAAGTAAACATGAACGCGACTGTCTTTATAATCTATCTTTTTAATAAACTATCTGTACACTTACAACGTTGTCAATGCTTCGGTTCACATTTAGGGACCCTAATTATGCTAACGTTAAATTGTGGTGATGTTTCGAGCGTTTTTAGTGGTATTAAATAGCGAATTAATTTGAGTGTCCCCATGCCCTACATACTAGCATTGTAAGCTAACCAGCGGTCCGCGGTAGCCCCGTTAAAGCTCCAAACTCATTGGATTAGCATGACAACATGTCCCAGAGAGCGACAGAGTGGGTACACATCAGTTAATAACCCCTGGGTTCGTTTTGCGCCGGAATTGTCCTTTAACTGCAATTTTCAGACTTTGCAAAGTCATCCAGTTGGGCCTGATTGGACCCTTTGGCAGGCCGGTTCTGGCCCACGGGCCGTATGTTTGACACCCCTGATGTAGAGACATGTAGGTCAAAACTGAGTGTCTACGTCACTTTAAAACCAAATAGCGCTGTAACCAGGGCTTTAAATTAACACCCGCCAACTCGCCAAATGCCGATTAAAAATTGGCGGGTAAAATTGTAAAGTTAGGAGCCAATTTGTCCGGCGATGAATGAAGAGAAGCGTCTGTTTGAATCGGCCGGGTGCAGATTGGTTTTCCAGCAAGAAATTTGGGCAGTTTTGTGTGTGTGTGTGTGTGTGTTTGTGGTTTAGAAAACATCTTTGTCTGACACTGCTTGTAGTTCTAATCCTACATTTCCCATGAACACTGTGTGGTGATGTGTCGAACTGTCTGCTACGTGCCAAGTGTGCGGTATCGCTTCAAATTAAATTGTAAAGTTATAAAAAATTTGTTGAAATTAGTAACAATTTGGCTAGTGGAAAATCTGATTGGCTGGTAACTTTATAAATCCACTAGCCGTGGTGGCTGGTGATTAAAAAAGTTTAATTTAAAGCCCTGGCTGTAACTAACTATTATTGTCACTATTGATTGATCTGCTTGTTTTCTTGATTTAATCAATTTGT
This sequence comes from Sander lucioperca, assembly GCF_008315115.2. Classification (NCBI taxonomy): domain Eukaryota; kingdom Metazoa; phylum Chordata; class Actinopteri; order Perciformes; family Percidae; genus Sander; species Sander lucioperca. The sequence goes on along the minus strand of NC_050184.1, from coordinate 2,752,750 downwards.
CTTAAAAAATGTTAGAAAATCATAAAAAAATGCCCGTCACAAGTTTACATATATGAATGTCTTTTAGCTGACCAACAGTCCACTACCTTTTAGTTATTCAGTTCATGCAGCAAATATTTTTAATTTTTAAAAAAAATTTAACTGGATGTTTTGCATTTTTGCTTAAACAGCATTTTAAGAAAACATTTAAAGGCTCTGACCCTCCAACCCGACGGCCTCCCCAAGTTGGTCAAAAAAGTCACCGAAGCGACGGCGACTTGAGCGTACGTTCTGCGTGTGCGTGAGACGTAATACGTCTCCATAACAGCAGGCTGCGCTAATCTGTATTGTCGCCCAAAAAATGAAAACCGGCAGCCGATTGGACGAACGCGTCACGTGGGTCTGGCTGCTCCCGGATTTACAACCGAGCATAATGGCGGCTCGTTCAGAATACGATCTCATATTGTACTAAAATAGTTCAGCGAAACGTGTTTCTGAAAACATTTTAAGAGAGAAATAGGCCGTGCAGCTGCTGAATCTGTCTTCATTTCAGATCGACAAAGGTCAGTTTGAAAGATTTTCGTCAGATTTTGAGAGGCGTTAGGCTCATCCCGCTCGTCATTTCTGGGTTAGCGCTCCACCAATCAGATTGGTCATTGAGTCTGACTGCCCACTGGCCGATTTGACTCCGACGGCTCCTCTGACCGACGACGGCACGGAACACACCGAACAGACTCGAGTCACCGACCTCGCCAGACTGTCCGACGGCCAATTATGGGGTTGGTGTGACAGCGCCTTTAGACTACATTAATGTGACAGAATCTCCTTTTTAAACTCTCTGATCTCACTGGAAACTAGAAATGACTCAACCAGAGGGATTTGTTTTCAATCAAAGGGTCATTTTTGTAGTTATTTTTTTTAGCCTGGACCCTATTACCCATTGGTGTTTAACTAATGTGAAGAAAAATCTTTGTTATTGGTCCAGTATTGAGCGACAATGCTGTAATACACGGGACTTTAATGTAAGTTTGTTGCACAAAATTCATGCTTAAAGTCCCCCTCTTGGGCGGCGCTAAGCTCCGGACGCAGCGACGGTGGCTCTGCTAAATAGTGTCGGGAAGCAGGTGCGTCGGACTGGAGGGACTGAGTACCCAGAGCCCTCATGTGAGGAGGGCCCAAAAAGATGCTAGAATGAAAAGCTGTGGATGTGAGAAGGGGCCCATAGAAAATGCCTTTCTGCAGGGCCCAGAATTTTGTGCTACGCCCCCTTTCAGGAAGGAACTTGTTCTGGTGGAACATTTGCACCCTGCAGAAGAAAACGCCACATCCAATATTAACTGAAGTTAACTGTTGACACAATACAGTAATGTGAGCTATTTAAATTAGCTGATACATGGTTAAACCTCATTAGCTCTTACCAGTGTATCTCCGTGTGTACTTCGTCCACAGCAATCCCACCAATCAGTCCCAAAACCTCCCAGTTAGAGAGGAAATGCCCTAAACATATTCTTTGTAAGTCTTTACAATCATTCCCTGAAAGAACCAAGCAGGCCTGACTTGTCTCACCCTCCAAATCTCTTCAAAACTTGACATTTTCTCACATTTCAACTCTCTCTCACTTAGAGAGAGGAAGAGGAAAATGAGGGACATCGATGTCACTCAATTATCCTGGGAATTATTTCCGTTGATCCTGACTAGATGAAACCCAACTGTAGGTGTTGATTAACCCACCACACACTTTTTGCTGGTCAATGTGAACAGAACAGAAAATCGGCAAACATTCCCTTAAGTTTACGTTACGCTGACGCTAGCAGTAGCTAGCTAGCTTGGTTGGCAGAAAGCTGAACAAGACATTTTTTAGGCGACCAAAATGTTCCAGTTGACTTTGCCGAAGTGAAAACACACAGTGAGAGGGTCAAAGTTTAAGATGAAAATACGGTCAACACCCAAAAACAAGTTGAGGTCTATTTTAATGTCCACAGTGTTAGCATAGTTAGCATCGCTAAGCCTCTGTCCTGATTGACAGGTCCTAAAACATCCCCTGCTTTATCCTCTATTTTAAAATAAATGGGAGCATCATTTACTAAATGAACATCATGCTGTGTTGAAGAAGACTTGAAACTAGCGATTGAGACCATCAACTCATTATGAAAATGTTTACTGAGGTAATAAATGAAGAGAGAAGTAGGCTCATTTTCTCATAGACTTCTATAGAAACAGACTTCTTTTTGTAGCCGGTGGAGTCGCCCCCTGCTGGAAGTTAGAGAGAACGCAGCTTTAAGGAGCTTCAGCGTCGGCTTCACTTCTCAGACCTGGAAGCTATGGTTACCACATTTCTATTTGTATTTTTAAAGATACACTTTTGAGTAGGGGCTGTTGGGCATCTAGCTTCAAAAATGCTTTTACTAAACTGATCACTCTGTCCACTGTCAACTCATCTAAACACACGTGTATATATAACTTAAATGACTTGTTAATGGCTACCATTCTATGTATGGGTTCTTATTGGTTCTCTCCAATCTCTTAGACTTCAAAATCACATCCTTATTGTGACAGATCAAGTAAATGTAATAAGGCACAAAGACCTTATTAAATATTAATTAAGGCACAAATAATGTGTTAGAAACTTCTCTTTTGTCAATGGAGATCATTGTCATGTCAGAGTGTATTTATGATTGAGCCTATATGGCCTTTCTGATTCACCATATTTGAGGATTGTTCAGCATTTTCATTTTAAGTTTGTGGGTTTTATCCAGTCTCCTTATTTCATGTGAACTACTGAGTGTGCCTTAATGAAAAAAATAAGCTAATGGCTATAGCCATAATTGGATTGGATTGTACTTGAATGGTTTGTGATCGTGTAAAAGTTTAATTTTGCTTAACTGACAATAAAAGTTTATTGTTGTGGGAAACTGTATAATTATGTCATCTGACAATTTGTTGCATATATTTCTTGGTTTAGACCTTAGCAACATGTTTTTGTCCACTGGATGCGGAACGTCTGCGGACCGGCTCCGCTGCGGAACGGCTGCGTGCTCCGCCGTCCGTCAATACCCACCAGGTCCGGATTTGTTGCGGCACGGCTGCGGCCATGACTGACAGCTGTAGTCACGAGGACCCACGAGATCTCACGAATTCACGTAGAATAGAACCACAAAACCAACAACAGTTAGTTTCCATCCAGAGGAGTAGAGGGGAAACTACTCTGAGCTGTGTTTTCAAGGTGTAGTGCAGGGAGATATGATCCGCCGTGAGCACGTGGTATTTTACTTTGAAAATTAACCGGATTTTTATTTTGTTTCTGTGCTCGACTTCCCGTCCCGCATTTTCTGCTGTGTGCCGAATTGCTGCGGAGCTCTCCGGCGTCCGGCAAAAAATAGAAGCTCTGCGTATCTGCTCCGGAGGGCTGCGGACCGCCGGAGCTGGGACGGAGCCGTTCCGCAGTCAGTGGAAATACACACACTGACTTTAATGGAAACCTAATGACTCCTCCGACGTTCCGGAGCCGTTCCGCATCCAGTGGAAATTGCCGGAAAGGCTTGTATCATGTGCACGCAACAACAGTGTTGTCATTACTTAGAATTCCTCATGAAGGCGACAGAAACTACGCACTATAGCTTTAGGTCCGTTTCACACTGGCTGCGTGGCGTGAGCGTGTTAGCCGCGTGGCGTTATATTTCGGCTCCCATGTTAACAGGTTAGAGCTTACACACCGCCTGCGTGACACGCATGTCTCAGGCGCAGCTCGTGCATGCTAGAAATAGGACCAACGCCTATTTTTCACGCGACACGCAAGCGTGTTGGAAGCGTTTCCAGGCAAAATAAAATACAAAAAGATGTTTATATGTCATTTTGACACAAATACATTTAATAAATGTTTGAAAGTCTCGAGGTTTTATATAAATGTAATTTAGAAAATAATTTATAATTTTGATTTTTTTAACATTGCACCTGTCAATACAGAACAAAATATTCTGGAGCCTATTTTGCCATCAATACTGAAGACGTTGTCTTTGCTGTAATCAGATCAGTATATATTAATGTTTAACATTAAGTATACTACTGCTTGAGTGCATTTTATCAATGGGAAACATACATGTGTACAGACAAGGCTAGCAGCAGCGCCGCATTAGAGACGTTTGTGGTGTGAAAAGACATAGAAAACGCCACGCAACAGAAACGCCACGCAGCCAGTGTGAAGCCGGCTTTAAGCATACGGAGTCTGGGGTGTACCACCAGAACAATGATATTCTTTCTAATCAATTAAAAGTAAAATTTTTAGTTGTTGAACATTGTTGTTCGGCCCACAACTTTACTGTTTTGGTTCAGTCTCAGCGCTCTCATTAACCTGGTTCCCAGCAAACAGATACAGTTAGAGACTCGCTGGTGAACATAGTGGAGCATGTAGCAGCTAAAGAGACAGATTTCCTTACCTTTAAGGACACAAACACCACTCCAAATGAATAATAATGCTGCTCTGTGTGCTGCCTCCAAGTGGCCTAAAAAATACTTAGTTAACTTTGTCAACCTTGACCCTATTTTCCTGTTTTTGTTTAAGTAATTGGGCAATTGCGCACCTTCAATTTACATCCACAAAAAGTGCTGTTTCTGCCACTGACAGGCTCAGATTATTATTATTATTATTATTATTATTATTATTATTATTAAGTGTCTGACAACATTATGGAAAGGATCCCTACAGAGATAGACCTTTTTGTTAAAGAGTAAGATCCTTTTTGTTTAACATGAAACTGCCCCAAAATCGCTATCACCAAACCCACCAGACTCCATTTAAATAAACACAACTTTTAGCGTGTATAGAGCCAGCATATAATCACATGTAAATGGGTGAATTAATGGTTTATTTCAACCAAACCAGAGTGGTGATTGTTGGAACAGTGGAATGGCGAAGCAAGACGGTTTTGATAGTTTTTGATTTGTTTCTGTCGACTTTGAATGAAGTGTGTTTTACGCTAATAAAATTACTGTTTATTTAAACGGAGTCTGGTGGGTTTGGCGATAGCAAGTTCGCGGCACAGAATTTGTCCTTTTTGTTAAACAAAAAAGATCTTTCTCTTTAACAAAAAGGACAACTTCTGTAGGGATCATTTCCATAATGTTGTCAGACATTTAGAATAATAATCTGAGAATGGCAGTGATTAAACAGCACTTTTTGTGGATGTAACATTGTAGCTTGTGTCACTGCTGCCGACTGCAGTGATCTCGCTTCATACCGGACTAATTTTAAAGACTGTTGATCCATCAGTCACTTAGACACAAAAACAGAAAAAAAGGGCCCAGGTTGAAAAAAAGTTACCCTTTAATGGAGGAGACCTTGGAAGAGTTCTAGGTCAAGAGTAGAATATTGTTTATTGTCATCTGCCTAATGCCATTTTTTTTCTGTTTACACTTTTTAAGTTTCTAAAAAAAACATCCAGTGAGTTTGTATTTTAAAAATTGTCCCTGTAATGAATTTTATGAGCTCAAGAAGATAGCAGTGCAGGGTCTTAATAAGGAGTATGAAAGTCCCGGATCAGAATTAACTTAATGTAAGTTCTTGACATTGGTCACATAATCCAGCAGGCGTGTTTTCCCTAAATGTTGGGCTGAAAACAGCAAGCACAAATCTTCACAGTCGCGCTCCGGTGAGAAATACTAGAACAAATCAACTGCTCAACTTAAACCTCCCCCCCACCCCCTGCAGGAACCCAGGGGGGCAGTAACACATTATGAAAACAATGTTCTCAATCAAACGCTTTACCCAACACAGCCTACCGAACACACCCTTCTTCTCAAACTATGGGGTCAAGTTTTCCTAAGGTAGTGCCAGAGTGAAGTCAACAGTGTAAAAGGTGAGTCAAACAGTCCCAGCCAATGTCCTCGTGTTCAGCAGGCAATGACAAAATGTCCATCAAACAATTAGTGGCCCAGTACCTGAATTCAACTTCCTGAGCACATCATGTTTGTCCAGTCACAGCAGAGCTGCCTCGAAGAGCAGTGTGGGCGTGTGTGTAAAGGGTGTGTAAAGGGTGAGATTGGCTATGAGTCTTTGAGCGTGCTAATCTGGGCAAAGATCTTGAGCGCAGGGCCCAGTTTGATGTTCATGGTTCCCATGAGATGGTCCTCCTTCAGCAGCAGCAGGGCCTGTCCGTCGATCTCCTGAGAACGGAACTCCTCGGCAATCTCCAGACAACCTGCAGCCACAAAAACACCAACAGTCAGCGTTACACATTGACTCGCGTCGCCAGCTCTTATCTCTACGGCGCTGTGGAGTAAGGTCTGGCTACACCACAGATGCATTCTGGGATAGGAGGAAAAAAAAGAAAAGCCTAGAAATCTAGACCACCTTAGCGGCAGCAAATTTAATTTGCAGCCAGGGTCGTCTAGCAACTCTCGGTTGACTTGCGAGCTGGAAAAACCAAACTCTAGTCAGACCAATCACATTGTGTATAGAGTCGGTGGGCGGGGCTTATGGCTGCTGCTGCTGCTGCTGGTGAACAGCGGTCTTCTGGAAGACTTGGAGTTCAGCTTTTCTTTGAGAAAAGAACAAAGAACGGCACTGAAGTCATTCTTAAAAAAGGAAGATGTGTTCGGAGTTTAAAGTTGAATCTATCAACTAGCCTTGCTCTGGTTGGTTGTAGAGCTATCCTATTGCGTGCAGAGGGAATTTGAAAGACAACCGTTTATCCCGCCCCTCGGATTGAGCCCTGCCAACGGTGAGTTCCCAGACCCAACATCTGGATGTGGGTCTGGCTTGTCAGGCTAAAAAAAACAAACACTCTGGGTTGTTTGCATTTCTTTAAACCAATCACAATCGTCTTGGGGCGACGGTGGCTCTGCTAAATAGTTCCTAAATGTACTTCCGTAGATCCAGACTAGAACAAATGTAAGCCTGTAACAGTTGAGGCAGTGCCCACCTGGCAGAAGGGAGATGAACTCGTAGACGTCCTCTATGTTCCACTGGCCCGGGTCACTGGGCAGGAAGCTGTGGGGCTGCGTGGCTGACAGGGGGGACTGGGGCGTTTTGTAGCCAGTTAAGTCTGAACATTGGCTGGACTCTCCGTGCGCAGGGTGGGCCGACAGACCGGTGGACAGAGCAGCAGCAGCCGCAGCAGGCTTCTGCACAAAGGGAGCAGTCGGAGAGTCAGACAGGTTTCACAACAAGACTTTGTGTCAAAGACTGAAGGAAAGGAGCCAAGACTTTAGTTACATTTGCCTGTGACGTGATGACATGTAGAGACGAGATAAGAGCTATAAGTCAGATAAAGAAGACATATTGGATTGATTTCAAAGAGTGCAGGTTTTAATTGTTACGTACAGACGGGCAGTTAGCAATCACGGCAGGGCATTGCACAAAATAACGTGAATTGAAAGCCACCACTCACCTTCTTTTTTGACTCTAAACTGCAGGTTTTGTGGTTTCCGTTCAGCGCTCTTTGTTTCTTCATGTTCTCCAGGGTGGTTTTGCGGTTTGGGAAGAGACCCATTCTCTTTGTGCATCCCACATTGTAGCTACAAAGAGAGTTAACATGGAGAAGCTCAAACTTAAGCGTGATTTTTGCTTCTGCGTGAGATCAACGCCGTGGCTACGTACGTAGGTACACGGAGACACCAACCCTACGCCGTAGCCTGACGTCCACTAGAGATCGACCGATATGGATTTTTTAATGCCGATACCGATTCTTTTTTCCATCAGCTTTAGCCGATGACCGATACGGGCTGCCGATTTTCTTGAGCCGATATTTGGAGCCGATGCTGCTTTTGCGCCCTCAATTTACATCATAAAAATGTAAACCCTGCCATACTGGATTTGTTTTCGGAATATGCTCTGCCATTTCTTTAAAAATAATAAAACAACAACACAGATCAGTGTCACTTCTGCAATCATCTTACATTCATATCACCCAAATGATGTGTGCAATGTGCATCATATGAATGGGTGCACTGCATATAGTTAACTGTGCAAGGGTGAAAGGCTTTCATCAACATCTACAACACAGCCTTGATGATGCATTGCTTGCTGACATATTATAAGACCGATATAATCAGGTCATCACAAAATGTCCTTTGTCAACGCATACAATTTACCACAATAATATGAAAAGTAGCCATTGAAAATAAAAGTGCTTGATTTGTAATTTAAGACTGCCATGGTGCTGAAAGCCTGCCAGGCTTCCAGCACCAGCACTCTGCTAGTGGGGGAGGGGGGCAGTGCACGGTCTGCACGTGAACTGCAGCGTCTCCAGCAACACAGAGCTGCCTGTGGACACCTGTCTGTAAATAATGCCGGGATGCCGACACACGTAAAAACGCAAATTTCGGCCCGATATATCGGCCGGCCGATAAAATCAGTCTATCACTAACGTTCACCTCTCAAGAAATGTAACTACGTGCCGCGGCAACCCACGCCGCTCAGCCGTGGCTTGGTAGCGTTTCATTTCCTGGTTCTCCTTCTCCATAAACAACATGACATCAAGGAGAGGGTTAACTTCTCCTGCTCCAGATTCCCCACCGTGGTCAGAAAGAACAGAGGAGACACTTTGTTACTCTCACCATGACTCTAGAGTCACTACTCACTAGATAATCACCGTCACTTTCTCTCACTCTACTACACCCACACACGTTTGTTTCACTATCTTTGAGGGGACCCGTCATTGACATAATGCATTCCCTAGCCCCTTACCCTAACCTTAACCATCAGAACTAAATGCCTAACCTTAACCCTTACCCTCACCCTAACCATAACCTAATTCTAACCCTAATCCTAAAACCAAGTCTTAACCCTCAAACAGCCCTTTAAAGTTGTGGGGTCCAGCATTTTGGGCCCCACAAGCCTGTGCAGACCCCACAAGTATACTGTATTCCCCGGTTTTTGGACCCCACAAATATAGTAAAACAAACACACACACACACACACACACTCTCTGGCCCTGCTATTCTCTTAGAGAGAAGACACACCAGCCCGATAATCGGGCGTCGGGCCGCCTGGCGAGGTCGGTGACTCGAGTCTGTTCAGTGTGTTCCGTGCCGTCGGCCGTCTGAGGAGCCGTCGGCCTTCATTTTGGCCGACCTGACATGTTCAGTCGGAGACAGGGCAGTCGGGACTCACCCGGAAATGGGGAGCGGATGAGCCGCTCAAAATCTGACGAAAATCTTCTAAACTGACCTTTGTCGATCTGAAATGAAGACCGATTCAGCAACTGCACGGCCTATTTCTCTCTTAAAATGTTTTCAGAAACACGTTTCGGTGAACTATTTTAGTACAATATGAGATCGTATTCTGAACGAGCCGCCATGACAGTCTGGCTGTGAATTTCCGGAGAAAAAAGACCCGCGTGACGCGTTCGTCCAATCAGCTGCCGGTTTTCATTTTCTGGGAAATAATCAGACTGTTAATGGAAACAATACAGAGAAGCACCGCCTGCTGCTATGAAGACGTATTACGTTTCGCGCACGCGCAGAGCGTACGCTCAAGTCGGCGTCGCCTCAGTGTGTTCTGAGGTATTTTTTGGACCTCGGGGACCCGACTGATCAGTCCGACTGGCTTTACTGCCGACGGTCGGCCATCTGGTTGGTGTGTCAGGGCCCTTAAAGAGATCGACACACACACCAACGCACAAGTATGAACATCAGGGTACTTACGTGGAGTCCCCCAGGACCATAAATCATGCTTTACTCCTTAACCCTTGTGTTGTCCTCGGGTCAAATTTGACCCATTTTCAAAGTTTTTATATCAAAAATATGGGTTTCTTATAGGCCCGCACGATTAATCGTTATAAAATCGCGATCTTGATTCACCCTGTTCACGATTTAATTTTTAAATAACTTCAATTTTTATTATTATTTAATTTTACGAGCCGACTGCATCACAAACGCTATGACTTTCTTCTGTGAGTTTTAAACATAGACTGTATAAAATAGGTTTTAAAGAGCTCCCAAGCGCTGCAGTGCTCTCCCTTCTCTTCATTGAAGCCTCTGTGTTTACAGGCTCGTGATGATGCGCAATGTGCTATAGGTGCCAAAACAAAATCTATGTTTGGTACGGCTTATTAGTTTGGTTTTGTCATGGTTCATGTGTGCAGTAAACATTACACTTCGTGAGAAAAAAATCGTGGCTGAGAATCGTGATATCAATTCTAAGCTAAAAAATTCGTGATTCATATTTTTTCCCCGAATCGTGCAGGCCTGACGTGAGACTCGTCCTTAAAAAGACTTCAGACTCAACCTCGAGAGGCTGTCTTCCCGGCTTTGTCTTACCGTTTGGCGCACACTGTAGAACAGAACCTCTTGGACCGTTTGAAGACGTAGGCAAAATCCACCCTGCCGCACAGCTCACAGGTCAGCATGGGCTCCTGCTGGGCTTTTACCTCTGAGGGAACACAGTCGACACACAGTCAGCCGGACGCAGACAAACCCCCCGAGGCACAGAACAGGGACCATTACTACAAACATCCACCGAAAAACACATCTGTGGAGGGACAAGGAGTCCACGACATGGCACACAGTATTCACTCTGTCATCCCCTAAAAATGTCAACTTTTGAAGAAAATTTGGATGGTGCAACAAGGCAGGCCTGCTTGGTTCTATCGGGGAATGAGTGTAAAGATTTACAAATACTATGTTTAGGGCATTTCCTCTCTAACTGGGACGTTTTGGAACTGATTGGTGGGATTGCTGTGGACAACAACTCAAGATGGCGCCGCAGAATGGCGACACGGTGTGTTGGAGCGCTCTGTTTTGTTTTGTTTTGTGTTTTAATTCTGTTTCTTGCGATGGTACCCGTATCTCATTCACAAGTGAAGAGCTCGTGAACTTCAGGGCAACAACACCATCAGACTTATTTCCCACTTTTCTTCTCCCTTCACTGGAAATTTTGGACATTCTGGTCAAAGGTGCGCTCACCTTTGCTCACGCAGAGAAACGCCGGAGGAGAGGGAAACGGGCCGGTGCGCTGGTGCGTCTCCGCCAGCGAGGATCACGCACACCGTTACCTGGAATATTCCTCTCTAACGTGCGCTCTCTGCCCAACAAAGTGGAGGAATTACAACTGCTGTTGAGGGGAAACAGGGACTTTTCTTCATCTGCTGTTTTGTGCTTCACGGAGACGTGGCTCTGTGGATTAATACCGGACTCTGCGCTGCAGCTGGCAGGCTTCCAGCTTTTCAGAGCGGACAGAGACACGGACCTCTCCGGCAAAACTAAAGGTGGAGGAATCGGTTTCTACATCAACGGCGGTTGGTGCAACGACGTGACAGTGATCCAGCAGTATTGTTCTCCTGACCTGGAGTATTTCACCATAAACTGTAAGCCTTTTTATTCACCCCGTGAGTTCCATTCATTCATTCTGGTCGGTGTTTACATCTCACCGCAGGCCAACGTGCAGGACGCGCAGCGCATGCTTGCCGACCAGATACTGTGTGTGGAGCGGACCAACCCGGACTCCCTAGTTATTGTCCTTGGTGACTTTAATAAAGGGAACCTCACTCATGAACTCCCTAAATATAGTCAACATATTAAATGCCCGACCAGAGAGGAGAACATTCTGGATCACTGTTACACCACAGTCAGGGATGCTTATCACGCCGTCCCCCGTGCTGCACTGGGGCACTCTGACCACATCATGGTTCACCTGATCCCCGCCTACAGGCAGAAACTAAAGCTCTGCAAACCTGTAGCGAGGACATCAAGGAAGTGGACCAGTGTAGCTGTGGAGGATCTCCAGTCGTGTTTGGATTGTACTGACTGGGATGTGTTCAGGACTGCTACCAACAGTCTGGATGAGTACACAGAGGCTGTGACGTCATACATCAGCTTCTGTGTTCCATCAAGCACCAGGGTGAGTTACAACAATGACAAACCCTGGTTCACAGCCAAACTCAGAAGGTTAAGGCTGGCTAAGGAAGAGGCGTTCAGGAGTGGGGACAAAGACAGATTTAAAGAGTCAAAGTACAAATTTAGCAAGGCAGTGAAGGAGGCTAAACATCGGTACTCTGAGAAGCTCCAACGCCAGTTCTCAGCTAATGACTCTGCGACTGTCTGGAAAGGACTTAGGCAGATCACCAACTTCAAGCCTAAAACCCCCCACTCCTTCAATGACCGACACCATCCCCCACGACACCTCCCTACAGCTACAGCCACTGTGCATCACCTCCACCTCGCCCACCTCAGCAGGGTCCTGGGCCCCCCCACCAATGCCCTCCTTAAAGGTCCCCTCCACCTCCATCCCCCCTCCCACCTCAGTGACGACTCTCTCCATTCACGAGAGGGACGTCAACAGACTGTTCAGGAGACAGAATCCCAGGAAAGCTGCTGGACCGGATGCTGTCTCCCCATCCAGCTTGAAGCACTGCGCTGACCAGCTGTCTCCAGTGTTCACAGACATTTTTAACACCTCACTGGAGACATGTCACGTGCCAGCCTGCTTCAAGACCTCAACCATAATCCCTGTCCCCAAGAAGCCAAGGACCACAGGACTTAATGACTTCAGACCCGTCGCCCTGACCTCTGTGGTTATGAAGTCCTTTGAGCGCCTTGTGCTTTCACACCTCAAAGACCTCACCGACCCCCTCCTGGACCCCCTGCAGTTTGCCTACAGAGCCAATAGGTCTGTAGACGATGCAGTCAACCTGGCCCTCCACTACATCCTCCGGCACCTGGACTCCGCAGGAACCTACGCCAGGATCCTGTTTGTGGACTTCAGCTCTGCCTTCAATACCATCATCCCGGCTCTGCTTCAGCAGAAACTCTCCCAGCTTGGTGTGCCTGACTCCACCTGCAGGTGGATCACTGACTTCCTGTCTGACAGGAAGCAGCATGTGAAGCTGGGGAAACACGTCTCCGACTCACAGACCATCAGCACCGGATCCCCCCAGGGCTGCGTTCTTTCTCCTCTGCTCTTCTCCCTGTACACCAACAGCTGCACCTCCAGTCACCAGTCCGTCAAGCTTCTGAAGTTTGCGGACGACACCTCCCTCATCGGACTCATCTCTGATGGAGACGAGTCCGCCTACAGGTGGGAGGCCGACCACCTGGTGACCTGGTGCAAGCAAAACAATCTAGAGCTCAACGCTCTAAAGACAGTGGAGATGGTTGTGGACTTCAGAAAGAACCCAGCCTCACCTGCCCCCATCACCCTCTGTGGCTCCACAATTGACACTGTGGAGTCTTTCCGCTTCCTGGGAACTACCATCTCCCAGGACCTCAAGTGGGAGCTGAACATCAGCTCCCTCGTCAAGAAAGCACAACAGAGGATGTACTTCCTGCGGCAGCTGAAGAAATTCAACCTGCCAAAGACAATGATGGTGCACTTTTACACAGCCATCATTGAGTCCATCCTCACATCCTCCATCACCATCTGGTACGCTGCTGCCACTGCCAAGGACAAGGGCAGGCTGCAGCGTGTCATTCGGTCAGCTGAGAAGGTGATTGGCTGCAATCTGCCGCCGCTCCAGGACCTATACGCCACCAGGACTCTGAAGCGTGCTGGAAAGATTGTGGCTGACCCCTCCCACCCCAGACACAAGCTCTTTGAGCCACTCCCCTCTGGCAGGAGGATGAGGTCCATTAGGACCAAAACCTCACGCCACAAACAGTTTTTTCCCCTCCGCCACTAGTCTTCTAAACAAGGCTCGGAATCCATCCTGACTCTCTCCACACCTCACCTCTGGCTCCTCATGCCACTGTACCTACTCTGCTGTAGCGTCCCTTTTCACTACTGTTTAACTTATTATACTATTTATTTAAATTTATTTTATTGTTATTAATACGTACTGTGTGTATATGTTTATACTTATATTGTTTATATCTTTTTATCCTTCTTATATTTGTATGTGTGACATGCTCCAACAACACCATGACAAATTCCTCGTATGTGCAACGTACTTGGCAATAAAGCCCTTTCTGATTCTGATTCTGATTCTGACGAAGTACATACGGAGATACACTGGTAAGAGATAATGAGGTTTAACCATGTATCAAGCTAATTTAGGCTACTTTCAGACTGCAGGCAAAAGTGGCCCAAATCTGATTTTTTTGGGGTCAAGTGACCAGATCAGACTTCTTCAGAAGTAGTGTGAACACTCAAATCTTGCCCAGATCAGATTTTTTCAAATCAGATTTAGACCACTTCCATATGTGGTCCTGAATCAGACCCAGGTCGGATTTATTTCAATGCAGCCGCAGTGTGAACAACCAAGGAGGATTTGATGCGACTTTTACGTCAACCTACATCGACATCTGCGTCTTGAGGAGAGGCGCTGACAGAGATAATCAAAAGTTGCCCTCGACATCCGAATTTTTAGAATAAACTGCGTCTCTGTGAAGCTATTCACATCGCAGTCCCACAACTCCTGGCTTCGTCTCTGCCTCCACACAGACCTCTGTAGTGAATTTGCAGCCATAGCCCCGCAAAAGGCCAAAATAGCCAACTTGGCTCTCTCTCTTCATTCTTCTCCTCCTCAGCACCTGCTCATTAATGTTACGGCTGCCATTACACAAACATTTTGAAATCAAAGTGAAAATGCTTACTTCCTCCATAACCTCCCTAACTTTAGTGCAACAGCTGCTGCGTCTGATGTCATTGTCATTGTTCTTTTGCGCATGCGGGTCAGATCGAAACCGCAAACAGTTCACGCTGGAATCTGATATAGGCTACACTTTAAAAGGTAACGTGAACAGACAAACAAAAAAATCGGATCTGAATTAGGCATTAAGACTGTGAACATGTGAAGGCGTGAACGTAGCCTTAAATAGCTCACGTTACTGTCCTGTGTCAACAGTTAACTTCATGTAATATTGTATGTGGCGTTTTCTTTTGCGGGGTGCAAATGTTCCACCAAAACAAATTCCTTTACCCTTTGGTGAGAAGCCGTCCATCTTTGAGTCTGCAGTGTGTCTCCTCAGGCTCTCAATTGAGAAGGATGGACGTTCCACCTGCAGACAGAAAAGAAATACTTTTTATATATATATATATAATAATTTTGACAGCTGACACCGCTTCAAAAGACCGAAATAATCACAGAACACTATCAGAACGCAGTGTTCAAATATGCTCTGGCTTCTTTGTTCCACCAAAGCGCCGCCCCAAGACGATTGTGATTGGTTTAGAGGAATGCAAACCACCCAGAGTGTTTTTATCTCCTATCCCAGAATGCATCTGTGGTGTAGCCAGACGTTCCTCCCCTGCAGCGCTGTGGAGATAGAGCCGGGTTGCGTCCGAAATCTCATTCTCTGCACTAACGCACTCGACGTGTATACTTATCGTTCAAAATACCTGTGTGTAAATAAACAGCAGTGTGTATCTCTGCGAACGCACTAAGCTGTCATTTTCAACGTCACTTCCTGAGAGCCTTGTTGCTGTTGAAGACGCGTAACCATGGTAACCCCATGCCGACCTCCGCTTTAGCGGCTTTGCCAGATAGCGCTTAGATTACTGAAAGAGGATGGCAACTAGACCAACAGTCGTTTAAATATGTAGAAATGTAAATTAGAGCGTTGTTGACGTTACAGAGCTGCCTTGGTTTCTGTCTGTCTGTTATGAACGTTGTCGTTACTACCGCATTGCATTGTGGGATATGTATGCCGGCGTATTGTCCAGTATTGCATACTGTAATATTTTACCGAAAATAGTATGCAATTCATGTACTATGGGTTTCATACTAAGATTTCGGACATACTAAAAAATCTCACACACTGTTTTAGCTACTAAATATGATGTTCATCTGGAAATTAGGGCTGCACGATATGAGGAAAATATCTAGTTGCGATTATTTTTTGACTGATATTGCGATTGCGATATGATTCACGATATTGGAGAGAACGATCATTTTTGTATCATTATTCTCATTTTCATTGAAAATTATTAACATTGAAAGAAATGTGCGATTTTTTTGCGAGGATCTGTAACAAAAAAAGATTTTTTTCTGTAGTCTGTAGGATGGGATTTGTAGTCCCAGGACGTCTCTGCTTGCACCACAATACTTCATCAGAACGGTCTGACACATATTTTGCCTTTAACAAATATTGCGCCCCCCTGCGATTTGGATATTGCACTAGTCCATATTGCGATTAATTGTGCAGCCCTACAGGAAACGCGAGACGTTAAGTGTATTTGTGACTTTACAGAGAGACACAATCAGAGCTCCGGTACTCACAGGGAACGGCTCAGCACCCTCCTGGATGACGAAGCCTTCTATCAGATGGGTGAGGATGTGGGACGTGACTACGGCCTGGGCTGCTTTACTCTCTCCATTGTGCTGGCTGTTGTTGCTGTTAGTGTTCCCATTGCCAGAGGTCATGACTGGAGCACAGGCCGCCCCCTCACCTGTCAACACAAGCAGCGCGGCAAACTCAACAAGCGCCTGGTGTTAGTGTTAGGTTTACGGTTCATCCGTGAAGAGAACACCACTCCAAGGTGCCAGACGCCATCGAATGTGAGCATCTGCTCACTCAAGTCGGTTACAACGACAAACTGCAGTCAGGTCGAGAGAGAGAGAGAGAGAGAGAGAGGGGGAGAGAGAGAGGGGGAGAGGGGGAGAGAGAGAGAGAGGGGGGGGGAGAGAGAGAGAGAGAGGGGGGGAGAGAGAGGGGGAGAGGGGGAGAGAGAGAGAGAGGGGGGGGGAGAGAGAGAGGGGGGGGGAGAGAGAGAGAGAGGGAAGAGATGGAGAGAGAGAGAGAGAGGGAGAGAGAGAGAGAGGGGGGGGAGAGAGAGAGATAGATAGAGGGGGAGAGAGAGCGAGAGAGGGAAGAGATGGAGAGAGAGAGGGAGAGAGAGACAGAGAGAGGGAGACAGAGAGAGAGGGAGAGAGAGAGAGAGAGAGAGAGAGAGAGAGGGAAGAGATAGAGAGAGAGGGAAGAGATGGAGAGAGAGAGGGAGAGAGATGGAGAGGGAGAGAGATGGAGAGAGAGAGAGACAGAGAGAGGGAGACAGAGAGAGGGAGAGAAAGAGGGAGAGAGAGACAGAGAGGGAGACAGAGAGAGGGAGGGAGGGAGAGACAGAGAAAGAGAGAGAGAGAGAATGGGAGAGAGAGAGGGAGGGAGAGAGAGGGAGACAGAGAGAGAGGGAGGGAGAGAGAGACAGGGACAGAGAGAGAGAGGGAGAGAGAGAGAGACAGACAGAGAGAGAGAGGGAGAGAGAGAGAGAGAGGGAGACAGAGAGAGAGAGAGAGAGAGAGAAAGAATGGGAGAGAGAGAGAGAGGAGAGAGATGTGTGATTTCAAGAGTGGCTCCCAACGGGTCTGACTGCGTTTCTTTTGAGTCGTATTTATATCTTATATCTCTCTTGATACTGCACTTATTATATGGCTCTTTGTAGTTTTGCTTATCTAAAGCTAATGTACTTGCACTTACTACTTGTTTTCTGGAGTTTGCACCTTCAAGGTTGAACGCACTTAATTGTAAGTCGCTTTGGATAAAAGCGACAGCTAAATGACATGTAATGCAATGTAATGTAATGTATTTTAGGACTTTTTGTTGTGATAAAGAAGACCCTGAATTGCCAGATTTCAGAATGCAGTCTGGCTCGGCTGTCTCTTCACACTGTGATCCCTTGTGTCCATAGTCCTGTCTATTCTTTACCTTTATTTGTTCAGCGTTGTTGTCCTTGTTCTTTGCTGTATTTCTATTTCTGTGTAATCGCACTGAAAACAATGGGGGAAAAAGGGAGTCAAATTCCTTGTTTGTGATTGTGTGACACACAGCTGATTCGGACTCAGGACGCTGGACTAGTACATTGTTGTTACTGAAACGCATCTATACTGTAGATCAGGGATCTTCAACAGGGGGTCCGGGACCCCTAGGGGGTCCTCAGAGTCAATGCAAGGGGGCCTCCACATTTTTTGTTAATTTTTAAAAGTTTTTAAAAAAATTAAAAAGTCTTAACATGAATCCACCAAACTACTAGCAACTATAACTCCCCACATGTGATAGGCTTACTGGCCTATAGGTGAGGTAGTCACTAAGGAGTTCATCCTAAGGATTCACTGAGCCACATGTATGTTTCACATTAAAACACGATTTATAAACTCATGCCAACAATTATTAGGCTATTTTAATAGCTTAGTTTTCTATGCAAAAAAGGTATGTCTAAAGTAGAGATGTTCCGATACCGATACCAGTATCGGTATCGGAACATACTGCCTAAAACGCTGGTATCGGTATCTGGAAGTACTGGAGTTTATGCACCGATCAGATACCACGTAATACAGCCCGTAAGAAAATCTACGTTAAAGTAGTTTATTTATGTTCTTTTTCCGTTATAACTGACTGTCAAACTGGAGAATAAAAGAAAGTTCTGGGGCGTTCATGTTTCACAAAGAGTTTAACCTGAGCCAGACTGACAACAAAGATAGAAATAATATCACATCCATACAGAGATAGTAGTATACAGCTGTTATACATCATATCATCCATACAGGGATAGTAGTATACAGCTGTTATACATCATATCATCCATACAGGGATAGTAGTATACAGCTGTTATACATCATATCATCTATACAGAGATATTAGTATACAGCTGTTATACATCATATCATCCATACAGGGATAGTAGTATACAGCTGTTATACATCATATCATCCATACAGGGATAGTAGTATACAGCTGTTATACATCATATCATCTATACAGAGATATTAGTATACAGCTGTTATACATCATATCATCCATACAGGGATAGTAGTATACAGCTGTTATACATCATATCATCCATACAGGGATAGTAGTATACAGCTGTTATACATCATATCATCTATACAGAGATATTAGTATACAGCTGTTATACATCATATCATCCATACAGGGATATTAGTATACAGCTGTTATACATCATATCATCCATACAGGGATAGTAGTATACAGCTGTTATACATCATATCACATCCATACAGAGATAGTAGTATACTGCTGTTAAAACATAATAAAATATATGACACACTGGTATCGGATCAGTACTCGGTATCGGCGCAAGTTCAGGTATCAGAATCGGTATCGGGAAGCAAAAAATGGTATCGGACCATCTCTAGTGTAAAGGCTCTAGGCCGCCCTACACATTACTATACGCCCAGATTAATATGCAACTTCATTTAATACAATATATTCAGGGTTCAAAATTAACTTTTTCGTCCACCAGCCAAATGGCAAGTGAATGTTCAAATCTGACCAGCCACTTTAATAGATTACCATTGTTTTTTTGGCTGGTGACTGAAGCAAATCTACCAGCCACTTGCATATTTTAACAGCATTTGGCTGGTAAATGGTGCTAATTTTGAACCCTGAATATATTTAGTAGGGGGTCCCTGCTACGTCTCTCTTTCAGTTAAGGGGTCCTTGGCTTAAAAACATGTTGAAGACCCCTGCTGTAGATCATTTAACAGCTGTTGTAAACATAAACATTCTAAATGGCCACAAGTTGATAGTGTATGTGAATGACATCATATGACTGGCCGTTAAAACGGGTCCAGGCTGTTGCCTAGCAATGGGATTCCATTGAAAAGGTCTTATCAAAGTAGAAAAGACGGATTTAATACGTGCCATACACACTCTGTCAGGTAACGTTATTAACGACTGTTAGCAATAGCAAAAGAGCGTATTATGAAGCAGCCTAGACTGACTGTAAATACCTACGAGCTTACTGAGCGTTAATAAGCTAAATCCAAACTCGCTAACTTGTTTACGTTTAAATTGCACACGTTAAATTTAGGTCGCGGTTATGAAGACCAAACGCAGTAAGGCTAAAGTAAATAGTTACAACGCTATACCGTTAGAAAGGTAGCTAGCTAAGTAGTTACACTTTACTTTTACACCAAAGTGTTCATTTATATACTATTTGAACATTTATTTTGATAAAACTAGCTAAAAAGTATCCGAGTGTGGACAGTTCCGTCCGTTTGTTACCGTTAACGTCCAATATCATTGTTGTTTTGAACTTAACAGCCTATCAAATCACGTTAACGTTAGCCCGGTGGTTACAGGGATTTGCTAGTTGAGTGTATGAATGAATTAAACTACACAGCATGAAAACCGACCTATTTAATGCTAAAACAGAAAAACTTCAGAGTAGTTCTCTTACTTTTACAGTCCGAAACCACCTCTGAATAAGTCAGAAATCAGGCGCTCCGCTCGGTAACAATGGCAGAGGGAAGAAAAGCTCTTTGTTCAACGGCTCCAAACAACGCTTCCATTTACTTACACTCCGTCCGCCGAGACGGCGAGGAGCCAGCCCGCCACCGCCACTTTTAACACCGACAAATGTTTAAGCAGCTAAAAGCCGCGGATCCTCTCCTTACACGAGGACACGCAAAGTTAGCAACTGATTCATAACCTCACTTCGGCTTTCTACTTATGCAAGCAGCAGACACAACAATCCACTTGGTGCGTGCGTGCCGTGCGTGTCCTCCTCCATAGGAAAGCCAGACAGATTCACATGAAGGACTTCCGGTAACAAATTTCAAAGTAAAGGTCTTTATGTATAGATAGGTTTTTATCAATGGATATTTGTTTCTTTCTTGCAAAATGTGTTTGCTACAGAGCCGTCCCTAACCAATTTGGTCCCCAAGGCAAGATTTCAGCTGTTTTTGTCTCTCGTTTTTGTGGTGTTATTGTCGTTTTTCGCACATTTGTCGTTTTTTCCAACGTTTTTGTCGCTTTTTTACATTTTCATGGGGCTTCATTTTTGACATGTTTTTGACGCTTTTTATCGTTTTATTGTTTTTTGTTTTTTCAGTTTGACGTTTTTTGAAAACTTTGGTGCTTTTCCCAATGTTTTTGGCCTTTTCTTTAAATTATCTTTTACTTTTCTTTACTCATTTGGACTGCCGGCGCCCCTGTACTGTCTATGCCACGGACAGTTGTCATGCCGTTAAAAGCCACATAAAACCAACCGTAACGTTAAGGGTTGTCTTTATTTCGGGCCCTTTCATACATTTATTTTGAAGGCAAAGCGCAGGCCTATTACGGAAGTTCTGGTATTATACGTTGGCTAGCTTAACACAGCCGTAGTAGTAGTGAATGGAAAACAGTCAAGTCACAATCTCGCACACCACCGATACATTCTGGGATAGAAATATTTTTTGTATATTATTTGAATTTGATTGTTTTTAATTTGAAAGTAAAATTGTTGGGAGGGAAGTGATCTTGCTGCTAATTATTCTTATATTGTACACTTGTTTTGTAATTTAATTAGTAGGGGTGGGAATCAGCAGGGGCCTCACGATACGATATTATCACGATACTTATGTCACGATACGATACTATTGCGATTTTAAACATATTGCAATATTCTGCGATATATTGCAATTCATTACCTTTTTTCCAACTTTAAATTTTTCCCAATTTCAAATGATGTCCCCAAAAGGAAACTTTGTCAACATCTGTTTGATCTAAAAAGATACATTTCTCTGTTTGTTCATCTCACTTCAATTTTATTGCTGCAAAATGGGATTGTCAAGCAGACAGACTGACCAACACATATATAATAAAAGATCCATACTTGGCGTCTGTGTATCGATACAGTATTGCTATGGCGTTATATATGTGTCACATTCCTGAGCGAGTAATTGTATGTTTTGAGCACAGAGAACTATATTTTGCAAGCGCATTAGATTGCATTTTGAACAGAAATGTACACTCGCAAAAAATAATTCAGTTTGAGTAAACAAAAACCTATTTCGTGCACAATAAATGTATTTGCATGTCTTTCTCTGCTCGCAGATAGACGCTGCTGCGCTCCGGTCATGTCTCCCTCGCTCTCAACCTCTTCTCTCTACGCGCTCAGCTCTAGACACGCTCGCTCAGATTTTCACAGCGTTACAAGTGTGCCACAAAACCAACCAATCGCAGAATCAAAAGGTCAATTCTGATTGGCTGTTCATCTCCAATTAGATCGCAAGTAGCAGGAAAGACATCTACAGGGAAACAGTCTTTGACGCAACACCTGCCGTGATGCCCCAGCAAGGGGTATCTCTGCTGTAGCCAGTGGGTACTTGGAAAGATTGTGGAGCAGCTTAACTAATTAAAATAATTGAATTATGATTGATTTAAAACAATATATCAGCTAAAACAGCTCAACACGTGTTTAAACATATAGCGAAGTAATCAATGGTAGAAATAAACAGCTAAAAGTGGCCTACTGACTTAACTAACAGTTGAAATGATTAGCTAAAAGTAACGGATGAATTTTGAAACATTAACCACACTTCAAGTAAAAGGCCTAGCTAGCTAGTAGAATTTCTGACCAAACCAACCTAAATGTTTACAGTTCAATTGCATGAAAATGTAAGAATATTCACTTTAATATGATAAATAGTGTGAACACATTGGGAATTGATAGGGCGGGGTATGTGAGTTTATATGACAGGGCTGTGGGGGTAACTCAGACCAGAAGGGTTGGAAAGCACTGATCTACAGTATTTTATATTATTGACCGACCGGTATATTACAGACATGCCTTAATAGTTGTGTTAATCACAATACCGTTGTTTGAATTACATATCTCCGTGTGTGACTAACGTCATCCTTCACAAGCAATCTAACATTAGCCCAGCATGGATAAAGTCCAGCTATGCATCCAACATATTCATCCGAACACACCTAAAATGTCACAATCCAGCCACTTGTAAGAAGTTTGTAATACTGGTTACATAGTTATCGTGTTTTATTAACCTTAATTCTGTTTGCCAAGGCTATATTTTATTGGCTTGCAAAGTAGCTATCCGTTGCTAACGCTAACGTTAGCTAGCTAATTTATGTCAAAAAGCAATAGCTAACTAATGTTACTGCCAAGATATGGTTTCATTGTAAGACAGCGTAAACACATGACAACACTTGACGAGTCTTACAACACCTCTCTGGTCTCTAGTGAAATCATATCTTGGCAGTAGTTAGCTAACGTTTCTGCTTTTTGAGATAAATTAGCGTTAGCAACGGATAGCTCCTTCGCAAGCTAATAGCAACATAATTCAGGTTAATAAAATACGGTAATGTAACCAAAGTATTAAAAACTACTTAGCTACATGTGGCTATAGTGTGACAGGTCTACTGCTGTTCAGTTTCGCATTGCGAGACCTAGCTAACTTAGCTAGTTACAGTGCTGCGAGGCCTGTTCAGATGACATGTCGGCTGCAGTGTGAGCTAGATTGCTTGTGAAGGATGAGTCAAACTAACGTTAAACACACAAGGAGATATAAGTCAAAGAAAACAACGGCATTATAGTACACACAAATATTAAGACATTTCTGTGATATAAGTCAATAATACAAAATACTGACTGAAATGTGTTTTAATCCAGTAACACACACACAGTCGAACAGCTCCACTGTAGTCAGTATTTGCTGTACCAACAGGTGTTAACTGAAAAAGACTGTTCCTCCTAGATTTTTGTTTCCTGCTACTTGCGATCTAATTGGAAACGAACAGCCAATCAGAATTGACCTTTTGATTCTGCGATTGGTTGGTTTTGTGGCACACTTATAACGCTGTGAAAATCTGAGCGAGCGTGTCTAGAGTTGAGCGCGTAGAGAGAAGAGGTTGAGAGCGAGGGAGACATGACCGGAGCGCAGCAGCGTCTACCTGCGAGCAGAGAAAGACATGCAAATACATTTATTGTGCACGAAATAGGTTTTTGTTTACTCAAACTGAATTGTTTTTTGCGAGTGTACATTTCTGTTCAAAATGCAATCTAATGCGCTTGCAAAATATAGTTCTCTGTGCTCAAAACATACAATTACTCGCTCAGGAATGTGACACATATATAACGCCATATGTTGCCACGGAAAATATCGCGATACTATGCTGTATCGATTTTTAGCCTACTTTAAGTGAATGACTTTCAATTGTTGACACTGTATGCTATCAGAGGTGCATTGAGCATTTGTTCCTATCCCAGAATGTATCTGTGATGTAGCCACAAGGTCTGACCAACTTCAATATAATCAGTTTTAAGAAAGATGTATGTTGGCAGGACAACATTACGGCCTATGTCCGCAAGTACATCTCGCTGCAGTCTGCGGGAAGGCGGGGCTTGACATCAAGCCCCGCCCACATCCAAGTCAGTCTTTTTTTTATTTTTATTTACGTCATTCCCCATACGCTCTAACGGACCAAGACCGTTCTCTTAATACATCCATGACCAAGACAGCCTGGTAGAATTTTTTTACTATGAAGAAAATTATTTGGATAAATGACATGTTTTTTATTTTGAATCTTTTAATTTTATTTGAAAATTGTATATCTATAAATATAAATGATCTGAAAGAAAACCGAATAGGCTAGTCACCAATTTAAAAATGACATGAAATTATATTTTAAAACCTTAAAAAAGGACTGACAAATAAGAAAGCCATCCGGACTCTGAACATTTACAATGCCTTACAACTTCTTTAATGTAAATTTAATGCGCCCCTTTTTCGTGTATGTATGTATGCATTTAATGTTTTCAATGTGTTTATGGATCTGTACTTGAATAATAAAGTTTTTTTGAGACAAAAAAAAAAAAAAAAGACAGCCTGGTAGCGAAGCTGATAGAGCCTCTTGATTCACATTAGATAGAAACTGATGATGTAGGCTAAACAAACGATATTTCATGCAACAGTGAAGTTTTCATGTAGTTACTACTGATTTCTGATTTTGAAATGATATCCAAATTTGAAAAATGGGTCATTTTAAACCTTGTTAATATTGATGACAATGTGTTCAAACGGAAAACGAGCCATATTTCATTTAATTTAGCCCTCAAAAGTAGAATGGTGTGTTGTTTCGTTATGGACTTTCATATTAACAGCAAGAATTCAGTCACAACCAAATGTACAAAGGGGCGATTTTGCTTTAACAATTAACAGGTGAACCAGAAGCATACAGGTGAAACTCGAAAAATTAGAATATTGTGCAAAAGTTCATTTATTTCAGTAATTCAACTTAAAAGGTAAAAGTAATTATATAGACTTATTACATGCAAAGCGAGATATTTCAAGCCTGTATTTGTTATCATTTTGATGACTATGGCTTACAGTTTATGAAAACCCTCAGAAAATTTGAATATTGTGAAAAGATTCAATATTTTAGGCTCAAAGTGTCCCACTCTAATCAGCTAATTAATCCAAAACACCTGCAAAGGGTTCCTGAGTCTTTAAATGGTCTCAGTCTGGTTCAGGAGAACTCACAATCATGCGAGATGCTCCTCGGATATTACCTGCACAGTAACACACCTGATCTAAGTATTTCAAAAGGTCGAACACACAGACAGATGTTTAGATACAGTAAAATCGCTACGTGATTACCGTTATATCCGAGGGTTGAAGTTGCATTTTAACAGCAGTGCAAGTTGCGGCTGTGGTTTAGCTGAAGCTAACGCAGCCTGAGCTTTCACGTTACAATATAAAAGGTGTTGACCGTTGACTTAGCTAGCACGCAAACAGTTCATTTACATGTCTACGAGCATGTTAGCAAACTACACCAAAAGACAAATACTGAGGAATATTGATAGAAAGCAGGGGAAACTAGTAGGCTACTTCCATACTTTTTAGCATTTGCTAATTAGCAACCTGCCTTCCATCAGATGTAGCTTCCGAGCTAGCTAGCAGCTAGCCCCAGAAGCTCATGAAAACAAGGCTTTCACCGGAGCAGTCTCACGTTATTTCCGAACCACTCTTTTCGTTTCAAAGTCGGAAATCAAATGAACGAAAAAGTACACGGGCCCAATTACAGTTCACTGTTGTTGCATGAAATGTCGTTTGTGTTTAGCTTACA